>NC_051391.1:53394443-53396943 GCF_015228065.2 Penaeus monodon
GTTTGGAACAGTCGACACCAGCTCTCCTTCTACCTTTTATCACGTTAGTCCTTCCAGAATCAGTTAAGTTGGCATGGTACCACCTCATGGTAAAGCCATATGTGCCCAACCCTATGCAGTGCTTCCACTGCCAGGGTTATGGGCATGGAGCCAACTCTTGCTGTTTTAAGGAAAATGGACAACCAAGGGTATGTGTAAAGTGTGGTACAACAGGCATCAAGGAGATGACAACTGTCCAGGTCCAATATGCTGTTACCACTGCAAAGAAGCTCATGAATCTTCTTCAGAGCAATATAAAAGGTACAGATTTGAAAAAGTATTGGTAATAAGGAGCAAGGAGAAAGTTAGTTTTTCAGAGGCAAAGCGACATGCCCATGTGCTGTTTGCACAGCCAGGTAAGTCCTTTGCTTCGATTCAAGCCCATTCTCCTTCCCACCTCCGGTGCTTCTTACACTACACACTCTGCCACTTCCTTTAAACCTCAGTCCCCAATCGTTGAAACTGTCTCTGGTGAATTGCTCCACCAGAAACGGAGTAGGAGTGAGGGGTCTACTGAGGAGACTCCTCCTGCCAAAGTAAGGTCTTTGGAGCCATCAGTTAAGGCTCCAGAGGCCTCAGTGGTGACAGCTCTAGCTGATACCACATCCACGGGGGTCTCCACTGCTAGACAGAATGCCCCTGAAGCAAAGGCTCACATATGCCCTTTGCCCAGGCAAAGGAATCCTGAACCTGTTCAAAAGACTCATCTCAAAGTGGGGTCTTTAGAGCTGTCAGGCAGGGCTCCAAGGGCCTCAACGGTGACAGCTCCAGCTGCCACCACATCCACAGGGGCCTCCACTGCTAGGCAGAATGCCCCTGAAGCAAAGGCTCAGGTCCATCCTTGGCCCAGGCAAAGAAATCCTGAGTCTATCAAAAGGTGAAGTCTGTAGAAACTAGTTCCACAGGTAAACAACCCCTTAAAAGATTCTTCCAAGATCCTGGAAAGCGACATCCTAAAGATTTGGGGCAAACCTTGACCACAGGTGCTGCCAAATACCTTATGGAGAGGTAGTTTGAAGAACTGGATACCCTAATCCAATGGAACTGTCAGGGAATTCATGCAAAATGGGAAGAACTGCAATATCTGATAGCTTCATGTAACCCAGTTTGTGTATGCCTACAAGATTGATTGATTATTTAAAATTATCTGCCGCGTCAACAGCTAAGGTCATTAGCGGCGAATACCTTGTTAAATAGAAATATTAAAATGTTTAAAACTTTAAAAATCTATCAATAGATATCTTATAAATAACAATAAACAAATTGAAAATTAAAGCATAAATATTATACTCTAAGTGTATAAAATTATTGCATAAACATTATGCATAATTAAATTTTATTAAAAATATTAGTCTCCCTAAGGAAACTAATAAGACCCTCTATGTCAAAATCCTCCCCCAATACATTCTTCAGTGTATATGGGGGAGACAAGTACATACGTCTTTGGTCTGAGAATGTTGCACATCTTTCCACTACATTGCGATCGTTAAGGGCTCTTGGCATCCCTCACAAAGTGCTTGACTTTTAGCCATCATCGGCCCATGAGTCAGTCTTGTGTGCCCGATTCTTAGTCTTGTTAATGCAACTTCTACTTTTCGGTTGGGTATGCCTACAAGAGATTATGACTTGGAGAAATCATCCGATTTCCCTGAGAGGATTCCAAATTCAAACCCATTATGGGACCTTTGATAATGGACCTCATGGAGGAGTAGCAGTAATGGTACGTCAGGATATTCCCTTCCAGGCCATCCACCTGCTGACAACACTGCTGGTGAAGGTTGTGAGAATAGGCTTGACACGACCTTACACTGTTGCATCTATCTACCTTCCTCCACATAATCTCTACATAGATGATTTGGAAGATCAATTGGGCAGTTGCCACATTCATTTCTACTCCTGGGAGATTTCAGTGGTTGGTATCACCTCTGGGGAGACACTTTGTGCAACCCTCGAGGAAGGGCCTTGGAGTCCTTGTTCTTAAGAGTAGAAGCAGTTTTACTGAACAATGACACTCCTACACGTTTTCAGATTCAAACTGCGACATTCTCCAATATAGACCTGTCAATTGGTTCACCTGATTCTCAGATGAATTTCACTTGGCAGGTCATGGAAGTGACCACTTTCCAATACTTTTGCAGGAGGTGCAGTATTGCAAGGATCTGTGAATGATTTCCAGTATGTTCAAGATGCTGTTAATCACTTCACATCACTAATTCACCTAGCAGCAGAAGAATCCATTCCCAAAAGTAGTGGGCAGTACCGTCGTCCTCCGTTACCATGGTGGTCTGATGAATTGCCAACAAGCTGTCAGAGCAAGAAAAGCTGCATTAAGGCAGTTGAAACGATGCCCCAGCGATATAACCTTGATCCATTGCAAAACGACCCAAGTCAAGGCCAGGCGAGTGCTAAAGAAGGCCAGACCGACGTCATGGAGACAGTATGTCTCCTCAATTAACTCTGG
>NC_051391.1:53401298-53406298 GCF_015228065.2 Penaeus monodon
TTTTTGGCTAAAAATTCAAAATATATCTTGGTTCATATACTTATTTTATCTGATTAAATTATCATGGTGTGTGTGTGTGTGGTGTGTGTGTGTAGATGGAGAGAGAGAGAGAGGAGAGAGAGAGCGAGAGAGAGAGAGAGAGAGAGAGAGAGAGAGGAGAGAGAGAGAGAGGAGAGTGTGGGTGTGTGTGTGTGTGTGTGTGTGGTGTGTGTGTGTGTGTGTGGTGTGTGTGTGTGTGTGTGTTCATGACGAATACCCTGATATATTGATCACAGCACTTGACATCATCACAGCAGGAGTCCTGTGCCTCCTAAATCAGAAGAAGCATATTTCCCCGAGATCTAATGGCGTCTTCTGAGGAAAAATTATCCGAATAAGAGCTCGAGAGAGTTAAGGTAGCGACAGTAAAACTCCACGGCTGGACGTCGAATGGTGACGAACACCCTACTTCAACTCTTCCCTTGACTCTTAAGTTGCCTGTCCCTTCCGAGCCAATAAAGTTGTCAAGATGTCTTAAGATCCGGAGAGCCAATTTCTTATGATCAACGGCGTCTCCGGAAGTGCACTGCAGATTGCCAGCTCATCATTCCCAGGTAGCGACAGAGGTCCAATAACTGTTTCCCGAAATGGGATCACAGTGTTGAGTACGTATACATAATGGTGGCGGGTGTCTGAATGCTGAGGTTCGTCACGTTTTGGATTTTGTAGATTTCGGTAGAGTTGTTTGATATTTGTGTGTGTGTGTGTGTGTGTGTGTGTGTGTGTGTGTGTGTGTGTGTGTGTGTGTGTGTGTGTGTGTGTGTGTGTGTGTGTGTGTGTGTCCATGCGTGCGTGCGTGCGTGTGCGTGTGTGTGTGTGTGTGTGTGTGTGTATACGCATCCGTGTGCGTGTGTTTTATATATGTTGGGAATCAACTAAACTTCCATCATAATAATATACAATTGTATTATTTCTCTGTACCACAACATTTACATTTCGCAACATAAGGACGGCAGGAAAGAAAACACAGTACCTGAAAGAGTTAGACGAAGCACTGGCTTCAAGTTGTTGGCACCTGCAATCTGCATACCATCAGTATTTATTTATAATTTGTTTACTTGAAACGCCCGGTGTTTTGCTTGTGTGTGAACTCCGTTTATTTACTTAAACTTGCCGTGGCGAGAAACTGGCTTTTGGCTCAATTCATGACTTCAATAATTTCTCATAATTTTCATCGTATGTTTTACTCGTAAGCTTCGTCAAAAAGGGATTTCTTAATCCTCTTACCATAACTGTATTTTTCACCAATTCCTGTACTATTTCTTCCAAACATCATTAACAAAATCTAAGTCAAAAGCATAAGCATATAATTTTCGTTATTGTCATTATTATCACCATAATCGTAATAGTCTTCATCATCATTATCATTATATCATTATCATTATTACTATTTTATATATCATTATCATTATCATCATTTCTACTATATTATTGTTATTATTATCATTATTACTATCATTATCATCGTTATTGGTATTATTATAATTTTTTATTTTCAATATTAGTTATAGTAATAGTAACAGTTAGTTAGTAGTAGTAGTAGTGTAGAGTAAGTAGTAGTAATGTTAATAATAACAATTGTTATTATAACAATGATTATAAAAATGATAACAACAATAATGAATTATATTATTATTATATATTATTATTATTATATTATTATTTATTATTATTATTATTATATCTATTATTTAATTATTATATTAGTATTAGTTAGTATTATGTATTAGTATTATATTAGTAGTATATTTTATTACATTATATAGTATATAATCATTATATTATCAGTAGTAGTAGTAGTAGTTGGTAGTAGTAGTAAGACCCTATTCTACTGCAGTACTAATACTTCATTACCATTATAATGATAATGGTAATAATAACAATTATAATGAAATGATAATAGTAATTATTATATTCTAATCATAATAAGGAATAATTATTATCATCATTATATATTATACCATTTAGATGATGATTATTAATATTATTAACATTATCATTATTATAATCCTTATATCATTATCAATATCATAATGAAACAAAACAACATAACTGCTATGTGTTCTCTATATACTGTATACCTATTTAAACATCTTTTACCAGGGCACCACACTATTACTAATACTCGCTGGTGTTGTTTTTGTTGTTGTTGCTAATATTATTGCTTCTACTACTAATAATAATACTGCTGCTACTGTACTGCCACTAGTACTGCTACGAATAATAATATTACTAGTGCGGCTAGTGCTGTTGATACTACTATTATAATTAATAAATAAACTATTACTGTAAATGATACCAAACATCATTCAAACCAAGCTGAGTTGAGTTTCATATTTCTATTAAGACAATGGGTGAAAAAAATGGCAATGAAATATGCCAGTATTAATTACAGCCACGTATTTTGAATTTGATTTTTATATTTCTATTATCCTGTCTAAAATTGCATCACTGGGTGATGAATGAATTACGTATATCAAGTTGATATTTGTGAAGGAATTAACATGCTTCTTGGACAGGCTGTAACAACCTCGTGTTACGAGGTAGGTACACCTGGTATGCTATCAAATAACCCTCTGAAACTGTCACTTTGTCTTTCAAGATCGGGAAAAGATGATGTAATCTTAATGTCAGTGGTCAATTACTAGTCTTAATCAAAATTTTATCAAGGGCAGAAATCTAAAAAACACCATTAAATGGGAACATATACTTGAAATTAAATTGTGTACAGTTTTCTTTCTTTAAGACTATAAATCTATATCAAATAAACTTCCAATACATCGAAAAACAGAAAAAAGGCAATAACCTTAAAAAAAAAACAAAAAAAAACACGAAGATGCTGACGGTTTGCAATAAATTCACGAAAGATACAAACACCAACTTTTTTGGAAAATGAAACCTGGCGAAGAACTATTTGCAACGAGAATTAAGTAAGAACAATGTTATCAAACACACTTTACCTGAAGTTTTGAAAACGATATGACTTCGTTTAAAGTAAACCTCCAAGACGCTACCTATCTGAATATTAGAATACCGGAAAAAATATATTAGCACTTGTAAACGACAAAGAGAGATATTACTGCGTCAAACTGGGCTCTAATATTAAGTTCGTATTCAAACATGAGTGCGCAAGAACACTACTGAAGACTCGAGAATGAAATGTTTTTGCAGTTGGACACAGCCAGAGGTAGCTTCTGGGATGAGAATAAAACATCTGGCAGACAGCAATGAAGAAATAGACCGCGTCCTTGTTTCATACTTATTTACAGTAGTGTTCCAGTTACTCGGAAACGTAAAGTGCAGGTTAAGATATGTCGTCTGCTTTTAAAGCCATTCGTCTTGATATTGCTGATGGATATAAGTTTACCTGGCTATGGGTTGAATTAGGTCTTTGAACAGTATATTCCGTGAGAGTATGAAGAGGGAAGGAGGGCTGGGAGTTGCATTTCATTCTTCCAACAAGCACTTAGGAAGCCAAACAGGGTTTCTCTTCTTATTTACATACATGTATTTGTCATGGCATACAGTGTATGGTTACCCCTACGTACCTACCCTTTGTTTCGTCTTTTTTTATTCCATTCCCCCCGCCTCCACTGTACATGGAATAACTTGATGTATATATATTGGTTGTTTTCTGATTCTCCTGTTATTACACAGGAGCATATATTCCATAGTAAGGAGAGGTAATAATTGTTTTCTCCGCTGATGGAAAACAAAACAACGTTTTTGTATTTATCCTTTAGACAGGCATTAGGAATAACTTTTTCGCACCCGAGTAATGTGTGAAAATTCGTTCTTTACATAATTTACATTTAGGCAAGTTTAAACCTAATATATTCGTGGCTACGCGTCTGAATTGGGGTTTCTATTATCCCCGCATTGTTTTACTAAAGAATAACCATTAAGGCAGAATAACAAAGGAAAGATAGGTATGCATTCCGAGTTCAACTCGATACTTGTAAAATCGTATCCGAATTTCAAGAAAATAATTCAAAGATGCGTACATATTTGCATCTCTCTCCCTTTCTCTTTCTCTTTCTCTTCTCTCTCTCTCTCTCTCTCTCTCTCTCTCTCTCTCTCTCTCTCCTCTCTATATATAATAATATATATATATATATATATATATATACATACATATACACACCACACACACCACACACACACACACACACACCACACACACACACACACACAAACTATAATATATATATATATATATATATATATATATATATATATATATAATATATATATATATATTACACGCACACACGCATGCATATATATATATATATATATATATATAATACTATATATATATATATATATATATAGAATATATATATATATATATATATATATATAGTATATATATATATATATATTATATATGTACACACACACACACACACACACACACACACACACACACACACACACACACACACACACACACACACACACACACCACACACTTTTAACAGTCAGCTACATACATTTGCTTCCTTCGAAGGCAGATATGTTTATGGACACATATACAGAGAAAATCGAACACATTCAGTATACCCATTCTCAAGTTCGCAATGCCCATATATTAAAAATTTGTAATGTAGACATCCTGAGTAATCTTAAGAAATGTCATTTTCACACTGGTCATAACTTCTTTTGAACATTACTAACCGCCTCTCGCATCTTAATTTTTATTTTTATACGTTAATCGAAACACCGAGGTTAATTCCCAACCAACCGCCCTTTAACAAACACACACACACACACACACACACACACGTACAACGCTAGGACGAAGCTCCGTGAAATGAAGTATTAACGACCCTTCTCTTCTAAAACTAAATGAGATCCATCACCTTTATGGCAATTCCTGTCAGTGAGACATTAATAACACGGAAAGATCGTGCCTGTAAATACATCACTGTCTCTGATCGATTGTGGCAAGGAGAAAG
>NC_051391.1:53408768-53415260 GCF_015228065.2 Penaeus monodon
ATTAACAAAAAAAAAGAATAATAATAATTAAGATGAAGATAATAATATTACTTGTAATAATAATAATGATGATGATTATGACAACAAACAACAATATGATAATTGTTGTAGCAATGTAAACTAGTAAAGATAATGTTTATAAAAAAAGTTATAAAAAAATGTTAATAATAATGATGATGACGATAATAATGACAATGATAATGATGACAATGGTAATACAACAAAAAGGTAGAACTGTATCAGTGATAATATCAATAACAACAACAGTAATAATCATAGTAATGATAATAATAAAAATAATAGAAACAACAATCATAATAATAATAATAATAACGAGAATATTGTCTATATTGTCTATATGACCCTAATGATAATAATATAAACAAAGTCAGATACGCGCTTCCAATATAATAAGACTGATGATACAGAAGCTTGCAAATAACAGGCACGCAAAAATTATCATATATATCTTCTTCTTTTTTTCAATAATGAAGGCATTTTATCATAGATGTTGTTATTAATATAATGTCATTTGTAATAAACTGGGATCAGGATGGTGACAATATATATATAATTTTTTTTAATAGTAATAGGAAAGTTACAGTTGTATGAGTATTTTAATTGTCAACTTAAGTTGACTTTGTTATATAAAAACCTGATTCACTTTCACTTGCGATTTCAGCTATTGATATTCACCCTATGTGGTTGATTACATCAGTAATTTAAACTCATTAGTTACATCTGCAAATTAGACTCAATTAATTACATAAAAAATATTAGAATTCCGTTAATCAAAAGAGCAGCTTAAAAGCAATCAAACAATAACGATTTAAAGTCGGTTAACTACACAATGGCAACTTTAACTACAACAGTGATAAAACTCAGATAATGACAACAATGACCCTTAGAACAGGTAGGACAACCTTCTATCACTGGCCTACCTTCTATCACCTCTTGGGCGTGTGGAAATAACGTCAGCAAAAAACTCGATCCTCGTGGATGAATAACGGAATAAAGCAACAGAGGAGGATTGCAGATAAAAGCCCTTGCACAAGGGAAGCTGCAACAATCCGTGGGAAAAATTGAATAAGGGAGGAAAACGAATTTCCGTAAGGGAAATATCGAAACAAACGACGATCGCAAAGGATACGGGAGGACGCTTCGTGTTTCCTAGAATGAGGTGGCAGTTCAATTAAAATGGGTAAAAGGAAAAACGGAATATGCACATATAGTATATATACTGTATATATACACACTCTTATTTATCGATTTATACACACATAGACATAAATACTGTATGTACATATTCTTTTTTTTATATAGTACTCTGAACTTGTCTAACCTGTGTAAAAGAAAATTACAATATTCTGAAAAACAACAAAGTATCACTTTTCATTAAAACACACTCTACTTTGATACGATATTTTCACACACATGAATATAGATAGTTAAAGATGAACATATAGATATGTATGTATGTATATTTATACATACTATTAGGACCCGTGGAAATTCTACATAAGAATGATGTGTGTGTGATAGAGATACTCCTGTCCTCCCTCTTTCTACCTTCCGCCTCCTCTCTCCCGTTTCCTTTCCCTCTCCCTTTATCTTTCCTTACCTCATTCGCCCTCTCTTTCATCTCTTTCCCATTCCCTTTCCTCGTCCCCTACGCTTACCCTCTGTCTCCCCTTCCCCATCTCCTTTTTATCTTCAAGTCTCCTTCCCCTCTCCCCTTTTCTCTCTCCCACTTTCTTCTCCTTCCTTTCCCCTTCTCCTACCTTCCTTCTTAACCTCCTCTCACGGTTAATCATGTAAATGATAAATGGCCATAAACTGCATGTCTAACTACTCAACTGCAGTTTACTTATCCTGAAGAAAAATGAAAAAAATAAATAAAATATTAATAATAAACTAATAAGAATGATAGCTATAATAACATTAGAGTTCGAATAAGATTCTTTTCGATTCCTAATGGTTCGAGCGTCTCAATTTTATATATTTATGTTGTCAATCATAACCGCCATTTTACACCACAATTAACTGATTTCAAATCTGGAGATGGAATATATGATTAGATTATTATTTTTTATTATTATTATCAAGTCCGCAGTCAAAGGAATATAATTTCAGGTGTGACAGAATATGTACAGAGGACGATTAAAAATTTATATACAACCAAACTAGTGCAGATGTATATTGGTTATACGGATGAATTTAATGTCTGTGTAAATGTAATGTTCTTTCGCACACTAGCACACACGTATCGAAGAAACGTGAAAATAACGTGTTTTGTGTTATATTATATAAAATTAAAAAGAAGTATATGGAGGTAATTGGATTTTTTTTTTTTTTTCAAGAAACAAAAGCATAAAACTGAACCATGCGATTTTTTTTCTGCTATGATAAATTACCGGTTTATGCAATTTCTTTTCACCAAGTTCTCTGTGTGCTTCACACATACACAAATATTTATACCACCCGTCGTATGTGCATATATAGCATGTTTCTGTGATAATATATGTGTGTGTGTGTGTGCGCGCGCGTTTAGTTATACGAAACTCTCTCTCTCTCTCTCTCTCTCTCTCTCTCTCTCTCTCTCTCTCTCTCTCTCTCTCTATATATATATATATATATATATATATATATATATATATATATAGGCATATATACATTTATATAAGTATATATATATATATATTATATATATATATATATATATATATATATATATATATATGTATATATATAGAGGCATATATACATTTATATAAGTATATATATATATATACTTATATATATGTGTGTGTGTGTGTGTGTGTGTGTGTGTGTTTGTTGTCTATTTACTATATATATATATATATATATGTAATTATATATTTATATATATATATTCATATTTGTATTGATTCGCGAAGAAAACCTCTTCAGAGTTGTAATATTTATTTCAGTCTGAAATATTATAAATGTAAATAACATATCGTAAGCACTGACATTATCCCCATATAGGGTTATTTAAAGAAATAATTCTTAAAGTACAGTAAAGCAAATGTGCCATTTCTTGCTTATTTCATAATTACTTTAACATTTACAGCATTTGAACTGTTTCTCATTGTTCTAAAAATAATAGATCACTGATTCCATAGTCATAAAATATATTCCTTTATATTCATCTCAAATTATCACACAAATAACAGATCACAATAATACATATATTGGACTGCATTTTTCAAATAAATTCTTATTTCACAAGTACCATTGTGTTATACAATTCTACTACTGATATATTACGCATTTATAATATATGACCGAGGAAGCGGTGTCCGAGCGGTTAGAGCATCGGACTCAAGACTGTCACGACGGCAATCTGAGTTCGAGGGTTCGAGTCACCGGCCGGCGCGTTGTTCCCTTAGGCAAGGAACTTCACCCTCATTGCCTGCCTAGCCACTGGGTGGCCAAAGCAGCCCAAGTCAGTGCCGGTTCAAGAACCGGGTAAATAGAGATGGTGACTCGATAAAAACACCGGGCGGAAGGCAACGGCAAACCACCGCTCTAAATTGCCAAGAAAATCATGGAAATCCATGATCGCCAACGTCCTGTATATAGTATATATATATATATATAATATAGATATAATATATATAATAAGATATATATATATATATATACAATATATATATATATAAATATATATATATATATATATATATATATATATATATATATATATATATATATATGACCAATCTACTCATTTATTTGACACTCACTTAGTAACACTCCGGTTTTCTAAGGTGAAAACACAACTAGATAGACCGTCACCAGCCACCCTAACTGTTATCCGCTGTAATATCATCATTTCAATGTTTTATTTTACTTAACAAAACATCATTTCCTATTATACATTGTAGATAATTCACTGACAAATTTCTGTGATAATAGTTTACAAAAGCGTGTATAAATACCTGTAAAACACCAAAACAAACAAACAAAAAACTATATGCGCAGTGTATTGTATCGTATTGTTACAATGATTATTTTTCTATTTATAATTCCTCTCACCACTAACATATATACTTCAGCATTATGTACTCTAAAGAAAATACAAAATCTTTTTAACACACATCATCTCTAAAGATGATACATGTACGTATGTGTGTGTGTGTATATATATGTGTGTATATATATATATATATATATATATATATATATATATATATATATATATATATATATATTTATACACATATACACCCAAATATGTCTATATATATTGATACTTATATATCTGCACAAATATATGTATATATATATATATATATATATATATATATATATATATATATATATAGAGAGAGAGAGAGAGAGAGAGAGAGAGAGAGAGAGAGAGAGAGAGAGAGAGAGAGAGAGAGAGAGAGAGAGAGAAGTATATATGAACGCGTGTGCGTGCGTGCGTGTGCGTGTGTATTATAATTCACTATAACCTCTTAGAGTCTTTTTATCCTTTATTTCTTCAAAGGCATAAATGTAAAACGCCCCTTATACCCAAAGTGAAATTATATTCACAAAATCATACACAAATATTTCGCAAAATGAAAGAAGAATTAAGGAAAATGTACTGCAAATGTCTTTAAAGAAGTGCATGACGAGAGGTGGCGCATTTCCTTGTCCCGCCTGAATATCGTGGCATCCGTAAGCCAGAGCAAGCAAAGGTAAGCCGTGACCAAGCACATAGGTAAGCCACGCCAAACCCAGGTAAGTCACAGCAAACACAGAACTGGTAGCTTTTATAACCACTTTCATTTGTGGTTTCACCTGACTTTTATTAGATATTTCACAGTTATCACAAGAAATATACGAAAAAAAACACAAGCTGATATACAATGCAGTTATGAAAGTAAGATTCCTCATATATTTTAGCTAATGGAGTCAATTAGGAGACTCAATAAGGCTGTTTTCATCCCAAGTTGGCACGTCACACGTGGCATGCCACATAACATTTGTAAAAGCTGTGATGAAATACATATGCTCGTATTATACAACATCATCTCAGTACAATAGCAATAGACTTCATGGTAAATTTATCAAAATATTTTATTTGTGAGAACAATTCCCTTCAAGTATTTTCAGGGCATTGGAGCAAGTTTGCCTAAAATTTTGATTCAAAATCCTCCACTTTATTCTTCCAAGTGACAGATAGATAATTGTCAAAAAATTGCTTCGAATAATGGACAAAAAATACATCCGTACGCATACATATGTAGACACACACACACACACACATATGTATATGCATATATATAAAGAGAGAAAGTAGTAGTATCATAGCACAATTATATATATATATATATATATATATATATATATATATATATATATATATATATATATATATATATAAACACAAAATCCAAAAGTGTCAAAACGCAAAAGATAAAGCTGAAGTACTTGTCCGAAGAGAGAAAAAGGCCATTTGAAAGAACGTACTCAGGGGGTTATTTCTTCGTTATTTATTCTGGCAGATCCGCAAAAAACACGAGGGAAATCCTCTGGCATGGAACGAACCTTGGAAGTACTTACATTTGTATTTAGATTTTGACGTCATCTCTATGCAAATACGTATTGTGGAGTTTAACGAGCGACAAGCAGTGTCATTTTTGGAAGATAACTTAGTGTGTATATTAGTCTCTTAAACTACAAATTAAAGAAAATTTTCTCGGCGTCAGTTCGAGAGAGAGAGAGAGAGAGAGAGAGAGAGAGAGAGAGAGAGAGAGAGAGAGAGAGAGAGAGAGAGAGAGAGAGAGAGAGAGAGAGAGACTGTGCAGGCGCCTATATAGATGCTTAGAAATATTTTTTATACATTTGGTGTGAATGTGTTAAATATATGCATGCACATACATACCAATTGCAGATGATACTGCCTTTGCTATGACAATCACATGAGCTGATTTCTGCATTTATGTTAAGTATCGACTACATCATCTGTACATTGCTGCGTTATATCCAAAACTAAGCGAAAAATACAGATTCGTTCTGTAGTGCGAAACAAAGTACTCGCACAAGACCAGTATACTTTTTAGGTATACGATTCCAATAACAACTGATTTAGTTTTATTGTTACGTAAAGAAAATCGAGTTTCTGTTCGTCCTCGTTTCAGGTATTTCTGTACCGATAAAAAAAAGAAAACATTAAGTTTTTCTTTTTTTTTATCGGTACAGAAAATCCTGAAACGAGGACGAAACAGAAACTCGATTTTCTTACGTAACAATAAAACTAAATCAGTTGTTATTGGAATCGTATACCTAAAAGTATACTGGTCTTGTGCGAGTACTTTGTTTTCGCAACTACAGAACGAAATCTGTATTTTTCGCTTAGTTTTGGATATAACGCAGCAATGTAAGATGATGTAGTCGATTACTTAACATAAATGCAGAAATCAGCTCATGTGATGTCATAGCAAAGGGCCAAGTATATCTGCAATTATGTATTCA
>NC_051391.1:53420360-53425360 GCF_015228065.2 Penaeus monodon
TTATTTTCATATGGCTCCTACATAAATTCCTTTCCTTCTTTGTTCCTTTGTATTCCTTGACCATTTTGACATTTCCAAGTGAAGGATATCATGAATGAAACAGATTTGTTATTTTGTAATATGAAAGAATGAGGAGCTTCTAGTTAAACGACAGACAAACGCACGCACTCATGACTTTCGATGTGTTTACTTTATGCATTGCTTGAAAGCACTGAACTTCAGGATACAATATTCTACCTAAGTATTCAAGCGTCGGTTTCATCTGTTTTTTTTCTTTCTTTTGTTTTAACTAAAAACATATCTGCAAGACTTGCAGATTAGAGCTTGTTTATCAAAATTCCACGCCATACGTTTATAACCGTTAGAATCATTTGCGTCACTGACCTTCTTTAATATAAATTCCTGATCTATTCACATACTGCAGAACATAAAAAAAAAAAAAATATTGCGGGGTACACCTTGAAATTATATAATTGGAAAAATATATCTTAATAAGTGGCCATGAAAAGTGCCACACGCCTGTATGCGTAAAAACAGAAAGAAAGGAAAATAATTTCATATAAAAGTTCAGCGTAAGCGTGTATAAAAACGGGAGGAAGACGTAGGTATTAAGGGAGAATAAAACCACAAATCCCGTCAGACTATATCCTTCAGAAGTACCGTCTTCGTGAACAAGAAAGAAAAAAAAAAGTAGAAAAAAATAGAGCGCACTCAAATGAGCCAAGTGTGTAAAAAGCACGAAGAAGTCCAAAAACAAACACACAACGTAAAACGAATACTCTCCTTACTCGGGCACTCAAGCATACTCTCCTCTTCCTGCCCGAGACAATAAAACGGGCGGTGCGTCAGTGCTACACTTCCATGGAGACGCGATGCTATGCTGACAGAAAATACATATATGTAACAGGAAGATTTTTTTATGGTTTGGGAGAAAGGACAGTGTTGCATTTTTTAATAAGTAACTTCCCTCTTTTTTTTCTTAAGTCGTAAACACTGGAAAGATTCAGAGGAACTAGAAACTGCTTATAAAGGTAAAAGTATTCGCTCGATGTACATACTAATCACTTTGGTAAACAAGGTAAGTAAACAAATTCAGAGACTCACATCAATCGAAATGCATTATTTTCGTAGGTAGAAGTTTCTCTGTTATCAAAGGGTAGCCAACACAAAGATATTAATTTTCATATGCTTATATACGGAAATGGACCTTCTAATAACACACACATGTAAAACCCATAAAACCCATAACCTGAAGGTACCCCCAAGAAAAAAGAGAAAAAAAAGAAAATATATTTTCAAAACTGTTCATGAACATATGTAATAAAATTCTCAAACTATCGCCTCTAGATTTTTTTTTATTATCTACTGCATCACTACCTATGTTCTATATACATTAGTCGTTTTTTTTCGTTTTTATTTAACAAATACTCTGGACAATGGCTACGATATTAAAAGTAAAAAAAAAATGAAACAAAACCGAAACAATACAAGAGAAATCGATGAACACTATAAATTAAAGTCCTCTCCACATGCAGCTGTTATTTATTTTGAAAGGTAGTGGAAACTGACAGACACCTGCACACTCACCATCCCCTTCTCAATGAATGATATATATATATATTCTATATATATACACACATATACGTTCAGTGCGTACATTACACGCACGCACACGCACGCAAGCACTCACACACACACACACACACACACACACACACACACACACACACACACACACACACACACAGAGAGAGAGAGAGAGAGAGAGAGAGAGAGAGAGAGAGAGAGAGAGAGAGAGAGTTTGTGTTTAAACATACTGAATACCATGCGATGAATTGCACCGTGTCTAGATAATATGCAGTTAATGTCTCGGGGAGATTTACATCTTATACGAGAATCGTATATAATGGGATACAGTCAGTTCTGATCGTTTGATTAATGTGTTTAGCCGAGGCAATAATGTAAATAAAGAAAAACTGAGGTCTTGTCTAATCCGTTGTGTGCGGCCGTGTTTACATAAACTCGATTAGTTTTTATTGTGATTGATATGGAAAACTGATGCCCTACTTTTTTGCTCTGAATACTTTTTATTGTTGTTGGCGTTGGCATTGTGTGAGTGTTGGTTTGTGTACCTGTCTTGTTCTTGGGAGGTCAGAAAATAGACAACTTAGTTTTTAAGTAGACGAAGACAGGAATTCCTAGGCTCTAAGCAGTAAATAAATGACAAAAACAAAAGTAGATGACCATCACTAGTTCCAACGACCATGCAAGAACGGGAGTTACTCTGAGTTCGAATTTTCTGACCTTTAACATTGTCCGTCTGCACTCTGAATGAGTTCTTGGACGATTTTCTAAGGCTAGGCTTAGAATAACGCATACTTCAGCCCCCCACGCGGACCTCGCTCTGAAGTTAAAAGCGTACCACCCTTGGTCACTTCACAAATGATTTATAGAATATGCGTAAGGATTTCACACGTCCTTATAACGGGCACTCCACTGCAGGAAATAGTGTAAAGAATAGCGAACTGAAGGACAATGTCCAAACAGATATTCAATATAAAGATTACCACCGCATTTGCTGAGGATAACAATAAACTGGGAGAATACCTTCTCCCGGCCGGTGCCGAGATGTAATGTAGTGAAAAATTGGGTATATAACTGATACTTGTAAATTGGAAAATACTGATATATATATATATATATATATATATATATATATATATATATATATATATATATATATATATGTATGTATAGACACACACACACACACACACACACACACACACACACACACACACACACACACACACACACACACACACACACACAACCCATTACATACGGCTGACCATGAAAACATAACAGGCATATTTCAGTTATTTAAGGATTTCTCAACCAATTCCTCTTATGCTGAATGGCATCTGGTAGACCCATCCCCAAAGTTCTAATAGAATAAGGCAAATCGAGACGAAGTTAATCCCTCTTTGTACTGTAAATGGAATATTTAAATAATTAAAATAATAATTCAACATATAAGATCAAATTTAGCTTATATACCAGCAAGAACGAGTTGTCCTGACTAACCCAAACATGCTTCCCTGTTTGACGAAAGAATTAGTCGACAAAACAAGGAATACACACAAACACAGAACAGGAAATGAAATGCGCTCCAGGCACACAGAGCCACACAATTAAGCGCGATTTCTAGATATGAACTGACATTCAAAGGCGTTTCTCAAGATGAATAACGGCAGAAAGCTAACTAATCTTCTGTCAGAGATGTTTGTCAGATGCAAAGGATACTAGAGAATAATGCTGCAACAAATATTAGTATGTAAATCAGCCTCCTGCATTCATATTCTGACGTTGGAAAAGGAAGATTTTGTTGAATAGAATCTTATTTGAGCTAATTACTGCGATGGGAAGTTCCACATCATCAAAACCACACTATCTTATCATGATAAACAGACAACCAAGGAAACTTAGAATGCATCAGAGAGCCAAGAAAAAAAAAAAAATTTTGCAATGCTAAAATAGAGTTAAAGGGAATACCGACTTTGTGCAATGTGCAAATGGGGCAAAGTGATACAAAAAAAAAATTGAGCTAAAAAAGAAGAAATGTAAAATAATGTTGTCGATAAGTAGTAATTCGTTAAGAAAACCCCAGTACAAAAGCCTAATGTAAAAATTGTGATATAATCTGTGTAGTGTAGTGTAGTGGTGGGAGTAACGGCAGTATAAGTAACAGCATGATTTATCGCCATTGTTATTTTTTTTTTTTTTTCTTATTATTATTATTCTATAATGATGATGTTCATGCCGTTCCTTTTTTTCCCATTTTTAGTCAATACTCGTTACTTTTTTTAAATAGTTCGTGAGCATATTGAAATTATCCGTTTACGTATACGAGTTTACGAGTTTAGGCATACGAGACCTATAACCCTTTCTAAAATGCAACAACGTTCTGGGAAAAGAAATTCAAGTTCATAATTCGCATTTTCCTTTACTATAAATGATGAAATAACTAATATTAGTATGACAAAAATATCACTAGTAAGTTTTCAAACAGTGGGCAGGTAGCCAGGAATTCCTTCGACGTCACTGAAAACAAGAATTGCAATGAACCCGCCGATGCTCGTGGTGAGCTGGAAGTTATATTTATCACCCAAGAATAAATATCAATAAGGAGATTTTGAATTAAGCATACGTTGATATGCTATTAGAATTAGAAACCCATTTCAGGATTTGAGACCCATATGTATTAATAATGATTTATTTTAATCAGACTATATTGAAAAAGTTACGATTGAGGAAGACAAGGAACGTGGCAAAAATAATTGGTAATTAAAACAGTTGTTTTTAAACAATGCAACTCGGCAATGGCAACTCGATCGGCATTGTTAAGTAAGAAACATAACGTAGATAACATAAGAGTAAATACCATTTGTTAGTTCTGTCAGAAATGAGGCTTAGAAACTACGAGTGGTTAGAAGATTGTGTGAAAAGAAAGCAAGGAGATAACTTCAGTTGAAGCAACAAGAAACAAGAAAATGAATTGGGGGGGGAAAAACGGCAACGCAGTGATAAAGAAGCGTTAAAGAGAAAATCTAATTTAAACTAGAAAATGTCTATGTATGCATTAGAATGATAATAGATTATAATAATAGATCACGTATTTGATAATCGCGTCACTTATGACCACAAATAGTATTAGACCAAAATTCAGAATTACTGACAGCAAAAATCCAAAGAACTATATGAAAAATTCAGATCAGGAGCTGGATGTGGCCTGACAACCTTTTGAAGTCTTCATTATCAGCATGAATGATTAATTACCACTAATAATTGCTGTGTGTTCCAGCTCACAAACTAATTATTGAACAACGCCATAATCGTATGATTTCCTTCAAAAAGGGACGCTTTTTAGTGCGCTTCCTATACTTTCGAGGCGTAGAGAATAGGCAGGAAGCTAACGTGTGGCGTATCAGCGATCAGCT
>NC_051391.1:53442860-53445360 GCF_015228065.2 Penaeus monodon
GACACTAAATTAGGATTTATGTTTTTATGAAAAAAAATCGTATCCATCTTTATATCAATAGAGCAATACTTCCTCTACCATCTCCTCGAATGATGCATTAACCATTAAGTTCTAATCGTAATGGAATCTCAGAAACAAGGAAATCGGACATTGGAAATCAGCCACATGAAGATTAGACGTAACATTGCTTTTATAGACGATGTTTCTTGCAACTTGAAGAATTTTTTGGATGAGGGACGCAGATGATCAGATCAGATTAAACCATTAAGAAGGTTATTGACAAGGCAAACAAATGACAAGAGGAAACTTAAGGAACTGGAAGAGAAAAAAAAATGAAGAAAGTAGATCAAAGGTATAAAATCAAAGGGGAAGAAAAGAGAAAATGAAAAAAAAAATGAAATACGGGAAAAAAATAAATCGATGACAAAAAAACAATTAAAAAACCAAAGCTTTCTTTTTTTTCTGAACCGCAGTTTTAATCGGGATTTGGGCATTTTTAAATTTTCATAAACCCAAATAGAATTTAAAGCAGTTCCCAGCAGCTGAACATTGGGATGTATAAACTTTATCAAAAAAAAACGCTTTTCGGGCAAAACAAAAAATGGACCCAAAATTTTCAAAACATTTCTTGGGAATTTTGTAACGAAGGACGAAAGGAGGTAAATAATTTACAAAAATTTTTTTCTTCTTTCTTGAAGTAATACTCGGGAGATTAAGTGTAAATCACCCAAAGTTTAAATTTTATTATCCCATTTTCTTCTTTCCCTGTTTTAATTTCATTTTTATCTCAAGCAGTTTGTGCTGGTGATGTCAGTAATTATTTGTGGGGTGTGTGTGTGTTGTGTTTTTGTTTCTCTTCTCTCCCTCTCTCTCTCTCTCCTCTCTCTCTCTCTTCTCTCTCTCTCTCTCCTCTCTCTCTTCTCTCTCCTCTCTTCTCCCCCTCTCCCTTTTTACTGCCTTTTTCCTTCCCTCCCTCTCTTTGTTGTATACGGGGTCCAAAACATGCTGGATGTTTCGCTACATTTTTTTATTTTTTAGAAGCTAAATTTTTAATTGGTTTTATTGATTTTCAATCGGCACACATAGTAATTATAATTAATAGTAGTCAAGGCGTAGCATAGTGGGGTGAAAAAAAAAACTTTTTAAAATTTAACTGAAAGAAAAAGTAGTTCGACGGTTTTATTATTTTTTTTTTTTTTTATTTATTTTTTTTTTTTTGGGGGGGGGGGGGGTTTGGGGGTTTAATGGAATTGCTTGTCTTGTTTACATGACCGTACGCTTTTTAATTTTTTTTTCAATCTTTAAAAAATGTCTTGTATTTTAGTAATTAAAAATTATATCAAAATATGTAAATGACAGTACTCATTTGTGTTTTATTTGTGGTTGAAAAAAAATATATATATACATAATGTTACCTTTTTCCACAAATGGCGCGCGTATATACAAGACAACCCCAAAAGTTTTTGAAGAAAGCTTTTCACTCTATTCTACATAGGGGAAAAAGAACGCAAGTTAAAAAAAAAAAGGAGAAAGGGGTTACTAGAAAAAAGCCACAGAGGAGAGAAAAAAACCCCCCTTTTGTTACTATGAAATGGGAAATTTTTCCCAAAACGTCATAAAATCATCGGGTCAGTAATAAAATGAGAAAATTACTTATTTAAATCTTACTCAGTTTCATTAACATTTAAAACTGATAATTTTGTGATCGACCTTTTTACAGCTGGACCGGGTTTATTTTAATTCGTGTATATTTTTAAATTTTGAAAACAGTACTAATTAAAACTGAGCTCTCATCATAGAATTCCGTGTATTAAATTTCGACAGATAAAAAATTATCGCCTCCCATTTCCATTGTTGTCAACTTAAACTTACTCCAGAACTGGGCTGTTCACGAGCCCAGACAGCGGGATTAATGATTAACTTTCTATGAATGCACATATGATTATTTGTTAATTGTATATCCCTACAAATCTTATCTATCTATCGTATATATAACCAATTTTTATATATATATTTTAATATTATATATATATATATATTATTATATATTAAAATTATATATATATATTATTTTGACGCCAGTGGGCCCCTTGTCTCTGTGCGAAACATGTTAACATGAAAGGATACCTGGCATGTATTAACATAAAGGGGCCCCGGGCAAACTGACGCAGAAGACGAGGCGGCGGGTAACAAATGGTGCAGGAGTGGGATTTGTGATATTTGATCATGACGCCCCGATTTATCATGTCGTCCAAAGAGGGCGGCACCCCTGAGGGAGAGGAGGCTAGACTGAGGCGGGCACGAGGAGGTGAACCCGAGCCGAGGCCTACCCTGCCATGTGGCCGGTATGGGGGAGGAAATGGCAAAAGGGGCAAAAAGAGAGGCACAGGGGGCCCACATGAGCAGGCGCCCCATCTCGTCGAGATGCGGGAAAGGGAAAGGGGCGAAAAACATTTCTGCCAATTTGTTGGGGGGCTCAGAGAAATCTTGTATCTGTAAA
>NC_051391.1:53460360-53462860 GCF_015228065.2 Penaeus monodon
AAGCAAAGGTGTTTCGTATGGACATCGAGACTCTAATAAGGCACGCACGCACGCACACACGCACGAAAGCACACACACACCACACACACACACACACACACCCCACACACACACACACACACACACCACAACACAACACACACACACACACACAGGTTTGTATACAAAGACATGGATATTCACATAACGGGCCTGGCATTCTCAAAAAAGACATACAAAATTTCTAATTTCTTTTTTTGTTTTCTTTTTCTAATGATAGTATTAATAATAATGAAAATAATAATAATAATAAATTAATTTTTATTATTATTATTAATATTATTATTATTAATAATAATAATTATTTTGTTTTGCTACCTATTGAGTAGTATTAATAGCGGCGCGCGCGTGGTGCATGTTGTTGAAAGCTATCCACAAAGTATTGCCTTTGTATACATTCAGTAATTTGTTTCCCGCAATTCAGACAGCAAGGTACATTTAGAATATTGCTGTACGGATTTATATCTCTGTACTGAGGTTTTTTCTCTGTCACTCATGGTTAATAATTTTGGGTTTTGCTGTAGCATTATAAAATTAAAATGTCTCTTTCCAGTAGAAATATAAATAACAAAAGCAATGTCTATTCAACCTACGTGGATATAACGGACAGAGAAATGTATTTATATATGCATAGACCAACTTTCGACCTGCGGGTTACTGCTCCAAAGGTTTTGTTTTTACTTCCGTGTTTGTGTATACAAAAAAAATTACGGATTTTAATGCTATTCATTCCTCAAGTGCGTCCACCTCTCCCATATAATAGTAAAACGTGTGTGTGTGTGTGTGCGTGTGCGTGTGCGTGTGGGGTTGTGTGTGTGGTGTGTGGTGTGCGTGTGCGTGTGCGTGCGTGCGTGCGTGCGTGTGCGTGTGTGTTTGTATGTGTGCATGTGTTTGTGTGTGTATGTTAGAAAGAGGGAGATAATTGAAAGATCCATATTTGGTGTCCGTGTTTAATTTGGGGAAGAAAAATGAAATGGAATGAACAACTTGCAATAAATATAATAATCACAAAGGCTTTTACAGCAAAAAAATACATATTCATAATTGTTTTAACATTGGTGATGTCGATGTGAATAAACAAAGTCATACAAATCTTTACATATTTTTTGTAAATTATATGTACTTTCGAGTTTTACTGTTATCTGCAATTGTTTTACGTCAACACAATTTTTACAAAAATAAATAAATAAAAAACAAAAAAAAAATAAAAAAAACATCTTGCCGAGGAGTCATTTTGCTTAGTAGGTAATGGATTAACAAAGATGTTTTTTTTTTTTTTTTTTTTTTTTTTTTTTTGGGGGGGGGGCTGTATTATGACACGTATTTTACAAAGACGAATACTTGCAAAGGAAACAGAGAAATGATTGACAGTTACTACAGAAACTGAGAAATAGAGAAAATGGATAATGTAAAAAGGGTAAATAATTCTTAGAATATTACAGTAATTAGAGTCATATTCATAAGTTTGATCATCATGATCGTATAAAAACTGTAGCACCAGTATAGTAATACTACTGTTTACTATAATACATTTATAATGGTTATAAAAAACAATAATGAACCGTAAACCAATCCTAACAATTCACAACAAGGCAGAGGAAGAAGCTGACTGCTTGATTATTAAAAAAAAAAAAAAAAAAAAAAGAACTTGACTGATGATTAATTATCTTAAAAAATCAACAACCTGCATCTGAATTAATGCGCATGACATTTCGAGTAGCTTCCTCCCCTGAGAACAATCGTCTCAAAAAAGAACCGTGTACACAAAACAACACTCACTTGGAAACTACAGACAAACTAATTTACTTTTCTAACTTGCTCAGGAGAAGAAATAAAACTGCTGAACCCTGCAAGAAAATTTCTTTCCATGGGAGGTAATTAGGCTGCCAGTGAGACAGCACATTCGCAGGGATGATTTGCTAATTCATATTCTTATTTCTATCGTTATTTCTATTATTATTATTATCATTATTATTACTATTATTATCAATCATTAGTATCTCTTTAGTATTATTATTTCTGTATTAAAATTATGTAGAAGTTATAATGATATTAACCTTTATAATTATCTTTACTTGTAATACTATTATAACTATTGTAGTATATCATTATTATTATCATTATTTTAAATTTTCATCATCAATATTACTAATACATTAGTAGTAGTGCCTACAATCACAATTATTTTTTTTCCATTAAACCCTTATAATTATTACTATCATCCCAAAACCATTACTATTTCATAGTTTTATTACTCTTATTGCTCTTGTTATTATCTGCCTGTTTCGGTCAGTTGCATTTGTTGACAAATCAGCGGCACACAATTAAGCACCCCACTTTCGCTTGCAAGTATTATTCTTAACTCAAAAATTATTTTTTGAGTGTCTTCTGGCTCCACTATCCCCATCGTCATCTCATGATACCAAAAATAACTAACGTATTTAAAGGAAGCGCTTTGTTA
>NC_051391.1:53465360-53467860 GCF_015228065.2 Penaeus monodon
ACATCCACGGGGGTCTCCACTGCTAGACAGAATGCCCCTGAAGCAAAGGCTCACATATGCCCTTTGCCCAGGCAAAGGAATCCTGAACCTGTTCAAAAGACTCATCTCAAAGTGGGGTCTTTAGAGCTGTCAGGCAGGGCTCCAAGGGCCTCAACGGTGACAGCTCCAGCTGCCACCACATCCACAGGGGCCTCCACTGCTAGGCAGAATGCCCCTGAAGCAAAGGCTCAGGTCCATCCTTTGCCCAGGCAAGAAATCCTGAGTCTATCAAAAGGTGAAGTCTGTAGAAACTAGTTCCACAGGTAAACAACCCCTTAAAAGATTCTTCCAAGATCCTGGAAAGCGACATCCTAAAGATTTGGGGCAAACCTTGACCACAGGTGCTGCCAAATACCTTATGGAGAGGTAGTTTGAAGAACTGGATACCCTAATCCAATGGAACTGTCAGGGAATTCATGCAAAATGGGAAGAACTGCAATATCTGATAGCTTCATGTAACCCAGTTTGTGTATGCCTACAAGATTGATTGATTATTTAAAATTATCTGCCGCGTCAACAGCTAAGGTCATTAGCGCGCAATACCTTGTTAAATAGAAATATTAAAATGTTTAAAACTTTAAAAATCTATCAATAGATATCTTATAAATAACAATAAACAAATTGAAAATTAAAGCATAAATATTATACTCTAAGTGTATAAAATTATTGCATAAACATTATGCATAATTAAATTTTATTAAAAATATTAGTCTCCCTAAGGAAACTAATAAGACCCTCTATGTCACAATCCTCCCCCAATACATTCTTCAGTGTATATGGGGGAGACAAGTACATACGTCTTTGGTCTGAGATGTTGCACATCTTTCCACTACATATGCGATCGTTAAGGGCTCTTGGCATCCCTCACAAAGTGCTTGACTTTTAGCCATCATCGGCCCATGAGTCAGTCTTGTGTGCCCGATTCTTAGTCTTGTTAATGCAACTTCTACTTTTCGGTTGGGTATGCCTACAAGAGATTATGACTTGGAGAAATCATCCGATATCCCTGAGAGGATTCCAAATTCAAACCCATTATGGGACCTTTGATAATGGACCTCATGGAGGAGTAGCAGTAATGGTACGTCAGGATATTCCCTTCCAGGCCATCCACCTGCTGACAACACTGCTGGTGAAGGTTGTGAGAATAGGCTTGACACGACCTTACACTGTTTGCATCTATCTACCTTCCTCCACATAATCTCTACATAGATGATTTGGAAGATCTACTTGGGCAGTTGCCACATTCATTTCTACTCCTGGGAGATTTCAGTGGTTGGTATCACCTCTGGGGAGACACTTTGTGCAACCCTCGAGGAAGGGCCTTGGAGTCCTTGTTCTTAAGAGTAGAAGCAGTTTTACTGAACAATGACACTCCTACACGTTTTCAGATTCAAACTGCGACATTCTCCAATATAGACCTGTCAATTGGTTCACCTGATTCACAGATGAATTTCACTTGGCAGGTCATGGAAGTGACCACTTTCCAATACTTTTGCATGAGGTGCAGTATTGCAAGGATCTGTGAATGATTTCCAGTGTGTTCAAGATGCTGTTAATCACTTCACATCACGAATTCACCTAGCAGCAGAAGAATCCATTCCCAAAAGTAGTGGGCAGTACCGTCGTCCTCCGTTACCATGGTGGTCTGATGAATTGCCAACAAGCTGTCAGAGCAAGAAAGCTGCATTAAGGCAGTTGAAACGATGCCCCAGCGATATAACCTTGATCCATTGCAAAACGACCCAAGTCAAGGCCAGGCGAGTGCTAAAGAAGGCCAGACCGACGTCATGGAGACAGTATGTCTCCTCAATTAACTCTGGGACCCCCTTAGCATGGGCATAGGACAAGTTGCGTAAGATTGCTGGAAAGAGCACGTCAGTGTCACCACCTGCTTTGAAGATAGATGGCATAAATATCACAGACAAAAAAAAAATGTTGCTAATGAGCTAGCTAAATCCATGACAGAGATCTCCTCTGGAGCATCTTATACTGCCCTGCCATACGACTTGCGATTTTTGCGCTAGGAGATGGACTCTGCTTTGCAGCTGTGCCGTAAGACTGCTCCAGGAAGTGACAGTATTCCATACCAAATGATATCTCAAGAAGTTTCTGTTGGACCTATTCAATAGGATCTATAGGGAGGGTACAGTGCCATCCACATGGAAAGAGGCTATAATCATTCCTGTCCCTAAATCTGGCAAGGATGCTTTTACACCAGAAAATTACAGACCATTTTGTCTCACCAGCTGCATCTGCAAGCTGATGGAGAAAATGGTAATCTTCAGGTTGACATGGCTGCTAGAAAAGGAAAACATGCTGACCCCATATCAATATGGGTTTAGAAGACTGAGATCGACCACAGATGCACTTGTGAGGATGGAAACTGCTATACAGAATTCTTCGCACAGCGACGTCACATGTTAGCAGTCTTCTTCGACCTTGAAAAGGCTTATGATACTAC
>NC_051391.1:53475360-53477860 GCF_015228065.2 Penaeus monodon
GTAATATGATAAACATTTTTAAAAATTCCTAAAACAGGTTCATTTCTCAGGCCGCACGTCATGACTTTGCATGTATGAATTTATGTAAACTTAATCAATGACAATGACACACGAGATGTTAATATGTCATTTTCAGCATACGATAATCATAGTAAAATACCATAATACGGTAATCATAGTAATAATACCATAATACGATAATAATATTAATGATATCAAAACATGATAACTTGACTGCATATGATAACAGTGATAATAGTATAACAGCATACGCAGCAACGATAACAATAGTAATAATAACGAAATTGATGGCAACTTTAATACATAAATTCAAATACAATCAGTCTCATTATTTCTTTCTATATTTCCTATTCTATCTTTTCTTCTATTGAATAAACATATAGTGATAAGTGTTCCATGAATAAAACGTCGTTAATTACCATTAGAAACCTAGAAGTAACACTAATAGAAACTGCACTAGAAGACTGTTATGAAAAAAAGGAAAACAAGTAGGGAAAAAATTACGAACACAATTAGTAGTGTGTTCTGCTGGGCCATAGTTGAACTTGAAAGGGCATCCGGTCGGAAATAAGCGGCGCCACCAATACACATTTCCAGCTCAGTAAATCGCACACACTACTAAGCAGGATTATCATCACCATCACCATTACCATCACCATTACCATCACCATAACTATCACTATCAATATCACCATCACCAAAACCATAACCATAACCCTCATCATCATAATCATCATCATCGTTGTTGTTATAGTTATGATTATTATTATCAATATTAGAAATATAAATATAATAATAAGCTCCTACTCATGATATTGGTAGTGAGGCAGTTGTGCGAGACCACATTCAATCTATCGAGTTTTTTTCACAATTCCTTTCTTTTGCACTTGAATAAGAGCGGGAAAGAACAGGTAAAGAACTGTACAAGCAAAATCTCACTCGGCCAGGAACTGCATACAAACTAAGTTACAGACTAACCTGTGAAGTGAAAATGCCACTCCCACCAAGATCTTCCAGCCTTAACTGCCTTTTAACGTGACACCTGTTATAATTATTACATTTTTGACCTTTCTATGAAAGAGTAAAACTGATAATCTTCAATAACAGTACAGTCTTGTGCTGATAAAGTGTTAATATAACAGAAAAAAATACTATACAATCTTTTGCAGGTCTGAAGTCATCCTGCATTTCCCCATACGTAATATAGAAGAAATCCTTAGAAGAGTGAAAAACTTGTTAAATTCCTCATTGACCTTATTTTGTGGATAGCGAAGTTTTCAGCAACTGACAGCTCTTTTTATTACGAAATACCAACACCGTATTTCAGTTTAGATATTCATGTATGGCACGAGAACACAAAGAATAGAAAAGCGAGTGAATAAATGACAGCCAGATTGTTCGGAAGCAATTAAATCATGAAATGTTTAATATCGGTTATATGTTTTGTGGATAGTGAATTTTCGAGGATATTTCTATTTTCCTATAATGCTATCAAAATCGATTAAAATCATTATTATCATATCTGGCATTATAATCATTATTATTCTAATTGCAAGTTCAAATAAATATTCTATTTTCGAACATCAAGGAAAATGGTTAGCAGGTGAGATAGTTGAGACAAGTAATTGCCTCCTTGGTGGCGAGTTACCGTGATGCTATCTACATGCAAACCCAGTAAACTAAAATCAGAGTGAGTTTGACATGAATAACATGCAATCCCAGCACATAAGGTTAAATATAGACAGACTTCAAAGAGCTCGCCAGTTAATAGTATTTGAAGTACGTGGAAGTTTAGCGTCAGACTGCACGAGTCGTAACATAGCGAGATAAACGATAAGGAAATCCGGGTGGTTTATTCCGTAAGACTACCTTAATAGAAGTTCCACCCCGTATCACCAGGCTCCACCTGTTATGCTTTACCATAAGCGGCTTTGAATATAGTCTTTTGATTGTCTAATTGTCTTAGAAGTTGCTGCTTCTAGATATTCTATAATTAGTATTAAAAATAATAATTGCAATCGTATTTTTTATGAGATAAGATGAAATATATAGACTGTTATACGGTACTTTGTTTGGCATCAGCGTACAGTTAGCAAAAGCATTCTGTAGTTATTACTAACTTTTTGCCACGTACATACCTACATATAAAGATTTTCTTCAGTGTTTGATTATGTATGCCTTTTAATGATTATCAGAAGTCAACAGAACATACAATCTATTATCAATGGTGGTTATCTAAGCTGTAAATACTACAGACAACTAAACCCGTAAAATCTTCCAAAGTACTAAGAGAGAGAGAGAGAGAGAGAGAGAGAGAGAGAGAGAGAGAGAGAGAGAGTGAGTGAGTGAGTGAGTGAGTGAGTGAGTGTTTATTTGTGTGCCTGTGTGTAAGAGAGAGAGGGTGAATGTACCTATGAGAGAGAGAGAGAGCTGCGCTAATGTGTTTGATACAGAGAATAGGCCTAGTCTGTGCTGTAAT
>NC_051391.1:53505360-53510360 GCF_015228065.2 Penaeus monodon
CACACACACACACACACACACACACACACACACACACACCCCACACAACACGCATTCGTACATATAGATAGAGATAGAGATAGAGAGGGAGAAAGAGAGCACACGTTTATATATTATATATATATATATATAATATAATATATATATATATAATATATATATATATATAATATATATATATATATATATATATATATATATATATATATATATATATATATATATTTATATATACATTTATGTGTTCGTGACCTCACTCACACGTTTCTGTCATTGCGTATCATGTAAGTTTATATGCGCTTCTCTTCGTGTGTATGTGACTTGCATAAGACCACTAAGAGCGTATGAAATCAGAAAACCATAAGTACAGAGACAACCGGATAGGATCCCCAAGGGCAATCTAGTCCAGGTTTCCCTTTAGAAAATCCTTTGGCAGCCTTCAAATAGGATTTGGTCGTCAATTGATGGTGAATTTGAATTTGAATTTCGTAATATTCTCTATTCGGTTTTACCGTTTCCTTTGGGAAATTTCCGAAAATTTACGGCGCAATTTCGATTCATTCACAATAATGCATTTAGGGTCTTTTAAATGGACGTTTGAATGTTACATTCGCCTTTATAAGCCTCTACAAGCGAAATATTTTACAACTGTAAGTGCGGCTGTATTGTATTTATTTCTGTTGTAGGAATCAGATATGAGTTTTATTTCAATGGCGGTCAAAAGTGTTTTTAATCGTATCATTTGTGCCACTCATGTTTGACGTTGGATAAAAATACATCATAAATATATAACGAAAAACTGCTTAATCAATTGTTTTTACTTTGCATCATACACTAATGAGGTCAGGTAGTACACTGTAGAAGGTAATTACAAAAATTGTTAACATTTTACATTATCTTTCTACATCATTACATGCAGCTGAACTTAGATGAAATGTATTCATTACCAAAAGGGTGATGATTATAATGACGACAACAGCAGTAAAGATGATGAATATAATGTCTATAATGATGATGTCCTGCAAATGGTGATAATTTTTTTTAATGGTAATAATGAACATCTAATAAATTTAATAATGATTATCGGGTAATGATTATCGAGATTTTAAGCATATAATAACATATCATTTCCGTCTACATGATAGTTACTTCATTATCCAGTTATCTAGATATATAATTTTTTGGCTGTAAAGTTTTCGATAATTTTCTTTCAAGTGCTTTATCTACCATTGCTGTATTTATTTATTATTAATGCAGTTTTATCGATTTCAGCATTTTCCTTTCCTGTTGATATGGCCTGAAACTGGTTTTAATGTACTGACAAGCTTCACAATCAATCATTCTATGATAATATAGGGATATATAGTTCGAGGTGTTGCTTTCTCAGTGTTATGTAACGTTACGCTCTACTTCATTTCTCATTGTGGCAGTGTTACCTTTCATTTACATTTACATACATATAGATTATATAAAAATCAAAAGTAATATATATATATATATATATATATATATATATATATATATATATATATATATATATATATATATATATATATATATATATATATATATGCATATGCATGGAAGCCAGAACCAAAACAACACAGCACCTACACTGAGACTCATCTTTCTTTAGATCTGCGAAGGAGTAGCAAATCTCCACAGATGCTGTTGGATGATGCTGATTTTCTGATTAAGATGTGAAAAATCAATAGCAATTAAAAGGAGTGTCAGCTTAGGGAACGCTGTTGTTGCAGGCCACCATACATTTGCCGTGGCTCACTTCGCATATACCAAAGGAAATAAACCCTGATGAAATTCCTGGGCTAGAGTCCCTAAGGTAGGTTGTAGTTTCCATCAACTTTGTTCTGTCAACTGTGACAGCATTGTTGCCAGCTGCATTGGCTCCTTTCCTTGGTTAAATTATTGAAGTGGAGAGGAGGGACCTGTAACTTGGGAAAAAGTTTGTGTTCCATATTATCCTTGCCCAAGCCTGTCCCTTGGAGAGGATATTCAAAGTCATATAACAACACGAGATATGACAAGAACCACTTTTAAGATTCGATTAACGTAGAACAATCTATCAACGGATTTCACATATAATAATAATGAAATGTATATATATATATATATATATATATATATATATATATATATATATATATATATATATATATATATATATACTTGTTCATATATAAGTATATATGAGTATAAACATTTAGGTAATATGTATGCGCGCGCGTGTGTGTGTGTGTGTTTGTGTGATATTTTGAATGCTCATATAACAGATCTTCATTTATCTCACATTGCATTTTCTGGTTACCATACCTTCTAGTGCTGCTCCCTTCATATTTTCCCGGAAGAAAAGAAAATACAAAAAAGCCTTCATACCTTTGAAAGTGTTTATGAAGATCGAATAGATTGATGAGGATCTCTTCTGCGATACGCTGAGCAACTGAAACGTTTTAAGACCGTGTAAACGTTTTGAACATTTGCCCACGAGGACAAGAGCGTGAAGAATACAATATCATGTTTGTTAATCAGCTCCAGGCTGTTGATGTTATCTAATATTACGGGTAATTTCACAGAGGGAACGTTCAAAGGCGATTTGCCAATATAAGCCAAAGTTTTCTAGAATAGGAAAATAACTAGTAGACCGTAGAGCTAATATCTGTTGTTGAATCAAATAGTTCCTCTCTCCTGGCTTATAAATCGCAAAATCGGATTTATCTCGTCAACATTTGTTAAGATACTGCCAAGGGCGTATTGTTGATTCATCGTTAGAGTGATGTTATAAATCTTTTACCTGGTCCCTGATCCCATGAATCAGCATGCAACCTTTTTGTATTTAGATCAAAACCGGGCTTTTATATATGCCTGAATTTTGCTTGGATTAAACAAAAAAGGCCTGTATTCGGAAATGAACAAATAAAACCATTTACATTTCATGCTGCCAGTTCAAATAAGAATATGAACATAAGGGAAACTGGAATAGCAATGAAAGTAAATGTGCAATTTTGCAGGTTCTGCAGTCACACAACACAACCACAAACTATTTCACATAATTTATGAAGCTGATGTAAGATACCTTGAGTTTTATATTTTGCTGATGTTCTTAGAGTTCCCAGATTAAAAAATAATTTCCTTGAATCGATAGCAATACGTTAATAGTAATGCAATTTATGATATGATATATTTAACGGACATAATTTCTTGTATCAATACTGCATAAGCATAAACGTGCATACATTGTAATGTTACCAATGATACTAGCTCTTCATAAGTAGGATATAAATCTTCTTGTTATCTAATTCTCGACTGTCCATTAATATTACATTATGTCTTATCGATTTTTAAAAGAAAGATAGGTATATGATGAGGCCATGTTATGTGTGAACTAATATCTGAACTTTCCTCATCTGTCGAACTTACTCTCGTTAGTTCAAAGTTTATCTCGATATTTTTTTAAAGCTTAACAACACCTAACTATTGTCATAGTTCTTTGTTAATATGAGTACGGTTGTGTGTGTGTGTATGTATGTGAAACACGGACAGAAAGCATAACTATGATTATTTTTAAGCTAACATATATCCTGTCTTGTTAAGTGAAGTGAAAATATTCTGTAAATTATGTACAGTGGCAAAAAAAATCGTATGAAGTTATGCTAACCAAATAAAGAAACTAAATTCAAGGAGGCAGTTCCGAGAAATTAGACGATCATCTTGAAAAAGTGCCTGTTACTTTCTTAGATTTATACACTGAGGAAATATTAGAAACTTCATACTTCTTACTAGTTAAGTATACTCTTCCCAAAGTTACTTCTGACTTTCATATTTCTCATGTTAGTGTCTCATTCAGTACGTTTGAACTTAAATTCTCTAAAGAGGTGGTATTCAGTTATCTGTTGCTTTAGTACGATTGTTGTTTTTATCTAACAGTTACTTCTCTGATAAGGTTCAGAAGATTATAGCGTATAATTGTTTTTGTTTGGTGCCATTGGATAACCTAAAGCAGGTGGAATTTCTATTTTCTGTTCGCAGGTTAAAGAATTTTGAAATGTCACGTGGGATTATGAAATTGGCGAGAGGATATGATTGTATGTGTGTATGTGTGTGTGTGTGTGTGTGTGTGTGTGTGTGTGTGTGTGCGTGTGACTATATATAACATATATTTATGTATATATACATACATACACATATGCATATATATATAAAGTTTGTCAAACTGTATACACACACACACACACACATATGCATATATAAACATGTGTATATGTGTTTATATATATATATATATATATATATATATATATATATATATATATATATATGTTTGTGTGGGTGTGTGTGTGTGTGTGTGTGTGTGTGTGTGTGTGTGTGTGTGTGTGTGTGTGTGTGTGGCATGTATGCCTCTGTGTCTATGTGTGTGTCTTTCGAACTTGAGTACCATTTTCCTATTCTTTCAGTTCTTTGAAAGATGAAGGTCTTATTTATTTGCTTTTTATTTATATACACAGTTATTTCTTGATAAATATAACGTCATTTCCAGGGATTCTGATTGTGTATTTTTATCTGGTGCCATATTCATTTTGATACCAATTTTTGACCATTTTCACAGGAGAACAATTTAGACAGGCTATATTTTCCTCTTTTCGAAAATCCTAACTCTCCCGTGGCATATGTGGGATGGATTTCTATCTCTCTTTTGTTGACCTGTCACTCAGAGATGAAAATGATACACGTGGTCTGGCAACATTTTCAATATCTGGTGTATCCTTATCTTCAATTGGCTCACTCGAATCGTCCATCTGAGGTAGTCCATCTGTATCTTGGTATTTAATCTCTTTGTTTACCTATATTGCTTTTCTTTTTCTCTTCCAGGAATGTTTGTCTTGCGAGTACGAGTTGTGCTCTCTAACTAGCATTTGCGATATACAATAGACAACTTATTTACTTGCCACAACACAACACAGATTATGACAACTAGAATATAAATT
>NC_051391.1:53562860-53567860 GCF_015228065.2 Penaeus monodon
GTGAAGCTGGGTTATTTCAAAAGCCGTATTTTCTAGACACCTCACGTCCCGTAGCCTCAATCGCCATTCCTCGGGCCACATCTCTGCAGTTATTGCCATTAATCTACGATAATCAAGGGGTAGCAGAGCATCCAATAAACGTTGCCATCTACTGATGATGATGATGATGATGATGATGATGATGATGATGATGATGATGATGATGAGATGATGATGATGATGATGATGATGATGATGATGATGATGATGATGATGATGATGATGATGATGATGATGATGATTATAATTATAATTATGACAAAAATAAAATAATAACAATGATACTAATGATAATGATAACGACAACAACATTAATTAATGATAATAATAACAACAATAATGAAGGTAACTATTATCAATATATCCCAATAAAATACTAGGCATTTTCCACCTATCTCTTTCCCCTTTGTTGCATACGTTCCTCTTCCCAGTTACCCTTCGCTTACCCCATCTCTGTTTTCAGTTTACTTTTAATAAAACGAATACTGCGACATCTACGAGCGACGCTTACTACCATTTGCCAGGCTATAGATGTAGTTGAACTTTTGCTCCTCACAGTACCATGTTCACTGCGACTTGAGTTTAGTTATCGTGTGGACGCATAGGTGGCTTAATTAAGAAGGAGTCGATTATAAGTTGTGCCTATTTCACCTGTTTACCTTTTACCTTAATTTTCGGATTTGTTTTTATGCTTATTGATAACGCTGAAGAATGTCATTAATAATAATGATAACAATCGTGTCGATATTAATATATATATATATATATATATATATATATATATATATATATATATATATATATATATATATATATATATATATGTCTAATATGGCTTTTTTTCTACCCAAACCTTCACGAAAGCAGAAACCAGTTGTGATTACGTAAGTCAACTAATTAACTCGCGGTGACGGAGTACTTGTGAAGCAATCTATTTTAGACACATTTCGCTAAACAAATCTCCAGGTGATATTACATTTTTCCGGTAAGATTACATTTGTCTTCCTCTCCTTCAACCGTGCGTTGGGGATTTAATTTCGTTCGCCTGTGTACTGTAATAATAATAATAATAATGATGATGATAATGATAATGATAATAACAATAATGATAATAATAATATTAATGATAATAATAATAATAATAATAATAATAATAATAATAATAATAATAATAATAATAATAATAATAATAATAATAACAATGAAAATAATAATGATGACGATGATGATGATGATGTTGTTGTTGATGATGATGATGATGATGATGATGATGATGATGATGATGATGATGATGATGATGATGATGATGATGATGATGATGATGATGATAATAATAACTAATAATGAAAATGACGAAGTTAATAACGATGATGGCAATAAGTATAGTAATAATATTAATGATAAAGATAAAAATCATGATAATGGCAATGATAGTGATAATGATAATGATGATATAATAGTAAAAGTAACAATGATAATATCAATAGCAATCATAACGGGATAATTTTGTTATAGTAATGATATTGTCAATAATAATGATGGAAAAGCAGTAGTAGCCTTAGTAATAATAATTATAGTAATGACAATAATAGCTTCAATAACAATCATTATGATGATCTGGGTTAACGATAAAACTGATGATAAGGGCAATGATAATGTTGATAAGAAGCAACAACAGCAGCAACACCACCGGTTATGAAAGATCCGTAACGAGAACCATCTGGACACAGGGCAAAGAAGCCGTCCACCTTGTAACCATCTGGCAGAGAGAGAGAAGGGCAAGAACGTGTAGGAATTTGGGACGCAGCTGGCACCAGCGTCACTAATGGCAGTCGGTTTCTTTAATGTTCCTGTGAGGTTATATTTGCTGTGCCCCTGACGGTGACAGAATGATACCGCTCAAGGCTAGCAGAAGCATCTAAAAGGTGTTTAGTGTATTTCCGGTCAATAAAAGTGTGACCCGAGGAGCTAAGGTTGGGGTTTCACAGAGATGTATAGAAGGTTATTAACATGATGTTTAATATTTATAACAGGGTATAATATTGGTAACTAAAGGATGTTTTCTATTCTGATTCTGAATTGTATATCTTTGATTTTAACTGGCTACACTTTATGTCAAGATGACAGACCGATATAAGATATCCAGAGGACTTGATGACATATATCCCCAGAAATAAATAAAAAAGAAATTGTTGTATACACCGAATAAACACAACAAATTCTCAGTCACTTTCGGATAGAGATCGTAATAAGTCTCTCCAAAAGCCTGGCAACACAGCATACAGGGCAGTAATACTACAAAGCAAAGAAAAAAAAGAAAGCTAGTAAGACATACAAATCTCCAGGGAAAAAACAGAGAGCAAAATAGGGGCGGATCAAAGAGAATAAGGAAGGGCAAAACCCCACACGTAATTTCAGCACAGCAAGAAGAACAAGAACAAGAGGAAGAAAGGAGGTGATAACGAACGTCCATTTTGGTACATGGGCCCTCGTGTGCCAGAAGGTGGAGATGGCCTCGGGCTGTGTGATGTGAGGGAATCGAAGCAGCTGCTCGGAACAGGTGTTAAAGAGGAATGTTCGGCCGCGATTGTTGTTCCGGGAGATGAGGCTGATGAAATTATTTTGGCTGGCGGAGGGAGGCTCAATCACAAGGCCATATTCTGGAATTAATGGGATAAGAACGCTCGCCCAGGACTCCGGCAATATATGCATCTGAATAAGTGTATGAAAAGTACGTATAAGCGCGGAGACCCAGGTAGGTAGGTAAGGAACAACGAAGGGAAAACGTTGTTCTACTTGCAATTTATTCGACATAATTCAGCATATATAAATATATATAATAATAATATATATAAATTATATACTTAATTATATCATATATTATATTATATATATATATATATATATATATATATATATATATATATAAAATATATTATATATGTATATGTATATATATATATATATATATATATATATATATATATATATATATATATATATATATATATATATATATATATATATATATATATATATATATATATATATATATATATATAAAGAGAAAGAAAGGGCGATTGGGAATACAAACATTGCGAAGTTTAGAGAACTTTAGTTTAAAACATCCCCTGATCGACCTTCGAGATGTTGATATTTCATGAAATCGGGAAAAGATCGTAGAAAAGAAAATGTTTACTAGATCACCTCTTTCAGCTGCAACCAGTGCAATTCCAAAACATTGTCGATTTCATATTCAACAACCTTTTATTTCATTATTATTTTTATTATGATGATGGTTATCATTGTTATGAGAATTTTCATAATTATTATAGTTATCATTACTATTGTTTATTTATTACTGTTTATTATTTTTTAAATATTATTGTAGTTATTTTTTATCATTATTATGATTATCATTATCATCATCATGTTCATCAACATAATCATCATTATCATTATCATTATTATTATCATTACCGTTATTATTCTTTGCTATTCTAGGTTTTACTGTGTATCGATATCTTCACAAACTTAATAATAAGTATTAACGCATATTTTCACGTGAGCTTTGTTAATACTGGAAGCCTTTGCGAGCTCATCTGACAACCATTTCATTGTTCGAACACTGCTTCATTTACAAGCTCTTTCCTGTTAGCGTATTTTATATCATTTATCATCTGTGTTGAAGTCTTTTTAATTTTCTCACCGTATTTAACTTCAAAATGCAATATAGTGATGATGCAATTGACAATATCAGATATTTTGAATGCTGGTAAGAACATTAATTATACTGGGAGTGATGTAATGATGATGGTGGTGGTGGTGGTGTGTGATGATGATGATGATGATGATGATGATGATGATGATGATGATGATGATGATGATGATGATGATGATGATGATGATGATGATGATGATGGTGATGGTGGTGATGATGGTGATGATGACAATGATGATAATTGTGATAGTGATAGTGACGATGATAATGATAATGGTGATAGTGATGGTGACGATGATAGCATCACCAATCATAATGTAACATTAATCACAGACACGGAGAAAATCAAATTAGTAAATATCAACAATACATTCACAAAAAAAAATAATTATACATATATGGTTCTCCATTATCTATCAAATTGTCCTTCTGTTTCTCCAAAGTGTGCTCTTATTAAACTTATTTTGCATGAAAGGTACAGCTAGTGTTGGCGAAAAAATATCTGATTATTTTAGAAGTTTCGAGCATGGCAGCGTTCTTAATAGAGCAATAAATTCTAACGAAAATCGCAAATTCACTCCATGTATTACGAAAAGTATGTGTCTTATATATAAATAGTATCTAAAAATAAATAGATAAATAAGTAAATAAATGAATAAAAAAAAAATATTTTCCAGAATAGCTGGCGATTTTTTTTATAGTTCATTTATCTCATTTTGTTTATTTACAATCCTTCTGCATTTTCCCGGTATGTAGGTCTATTTCCACTTCAGATTCCTGATAATAGGATTCAGACAGAGAGAGAAAGCTTCGTATTTATTAACTGACATCATAACATCCTGCATGACGCTTTCATGCAACAGCGTGGGAAAATTAATGATTCAAATTATACTATTAATAAATGTGATAGAATATTGGTAATGTTACTCCTGATAACAACAATAATTGCAATAAAAGGGTTGCTGATGGTAATTAGAACAATCATAGTCACTAGCAACAGTATAGTTAATACTACTATTAATACTAGTACAGCTGCTACAGCTACCACTACTGCTGCTACAACTGCTAATGATAATGATAAAAAAGCATTCCGGAATATGATAACAATATTCGTAATAATTATAGCAAAATCAGCACGAATAATGACGATAATCATAATAACAAATAGCCAACACAAATAAGAAAAGCAGCGGCAATGAGTGAAGAAAGGTAAAAACAATAAAAACGATTTAACATGTGA
>NC_051391.1:53612860-53615360 GCF_015228065.2 Penaeus monodon
GTTAATAATGTTTTCCATTTGTTTCAATTTGCTATAATGAGTTATTATTCGTCATGGTGGACCTTTAACTATTTTTGGAGTATCGGTTTCATTCTCAGTCTGAATAAATCATAATGGGGAAATTAAATAAATAATTTCCGATAAGATTTTACCTATGCTTGATTTACCCATTGAGACGTGTTGTATAATGTAGTATCTGCACATGAGAATGTTTGATATTAGACTTTCAAGTGTGTGTGTATGTATATGTGTGTGTATATATATATATATATATATATATAATATAATATATATTATATAATATAATATTTAAAATTTATATAATATAATATATATAAGAAATATAATATATTTTTAAATAATATATAATATAATATATATATTAAATATATATAATATATATTTTATATATATTTATATATATATATATATATTTTATATATATATATATATAATATATTGTTATATATATTTATATATACTATATTCTATATATTATAGTATATATATTATATATCATATATATAGTATATATCATATCTAGATATATATATATAATATATATATCTATATATATAATATATATATATATATACATTAATATACTATATAATATATATATATATATTTATATATATAATATAATATCTTATATCTTATATACTATACATGATTTAATTATATATTTAATAGATATATAGATATGACATATAGATAGATATATATAATATATTAGATATGTATAATATATATATATAGTATATTATATATATTATATTTCCATACATATATATTTATATATATTATATATATATTATATATATATATATTATATATATATATATATATTATTATAAATTTATATAGCGAGTAGACATTATATATATATATATATATTCATTATTATTGTTATTATATTATATATTATTATGCATTATATTATATTCATATGATATAATAATAATTATAAATTAGAATGATATATAACTAGATCATATCATTCATTATAATTACATGATATATATATATTTCTATAGATATATATATATCATGAATAATATATAATATCAGAGTATATATATATATAAACTATATATCATATATTAATATGTCATAGTATTCAATTTACCGATGTTCATTACTATTGAAGATATCATATATAGATATTCTATATAGTATCATAGATAGCACTATACTATATATATAATATATATATATAATTTATATATATATAATATAATAATAATTTTTAAATATATATTATAAAAGTATAATATTAATAATTTTTAAAAAAAATATTAATATATATTATAAAAACATAAAAAAATAAAAATATAATAAAATAAATAAAATAAAATTTTAAATTTTTTAAAATAATATTTTAATATATAAATTTAATAATATATTTTATATATATATATAAAATATATATATTTTATATAAATTTATTTTATTAAATATATATTAATAATATATATATTTCTTTTTATATATATATATATATATAATATATTATTAAAATAAAATTATATATATATATATTTTTATTTTATTTTAAATATATTTATATAATATATATTTATATATATATTAATATTTTAATATAAAATATTATATTGTAAAAAAAAATTATATATTTAAAAAACAAAAAAATTTTTAAAAATTTTTAAATTTTTAATTTTATTAAAATAAAAAAAATATATATATTTTAATATATAAAAAAAAAAAAATTTTTTTTTTTTTTTTTAAACGGGTATATATAGGTTTTTTTTTTTTTTTTTTTTTATATTATTATGATTTTTTTTTCTTGTAACATGAATGTCTAAATTAGATGTTTCACACTGCAGTCATTCACTTCCATGTAGTGCACATTACGGCTGAAATTTTCTTCTTTCAGGGAATGTCATATCATGAACAACATTAAAAGAAAGTATATAGAATAAACTAACACATTATCTGGCTATGCATGATTATTTGCCGCTTTCATTTACTTTCGAAGTTCGGATGATAGAATTCAGTTGCTTCATAGCCACTAGCCATGCTATTGGTATAATTGCAGTAAAACTCAACATACCATATTTCTATCATCTTTTGGTAATATTCTTTCCTAAAAAATTGCAAGATTTAGAGTGTAATTTACACTGAACATTTTATTCTGCTGCATACATTTCGAGAAGAATTCTGCTGACCATGAATTGGGTTCATGGGCATCAGCTCCTGAATGAGGGGAGTCGCAAAGGGGATTACACCATGTAGTGTTTCCATGTATTTATGTTCAATCCTACGTTTTCCCCTAGATAATTTCGTTCCCTCCCCATTTACAGGGTCGCTTAAAAAATAATGCACATGTCTAGAGTAATCCAACAAGAGCAATTTTATTTTATTTCATATTGCAAATCTTGAGTAAAATTTCACCATCACTTTTATTTATATTTATACAATATTAGTCTATACTTTCTTTCTGAAATCTGGTTTCCCATCTGCTCGATGGTGGTATAAC
>NC_051391.1:53620360-53625360 GCF_015228065.2 Penaeus monodon
CACTCACATCTTCTCTTTTCACCACATCCCAATCTCTCTCTCTCTCTCTCTCTCTCTCTCTCTCTCTCTCTCTCTCTCTCTCTCTCTTTCTCTCTCTCTCTCTCTCTTCTTTCTTCTCTCTCTCTCTCTCTCTCTCTGTCTCTCTCTCTCTCTCTCTCTCTCTCTCTCTCTCTCTCTCTCTCTCTCTCTTAGCACTTGGGCCTTTAATAACCATATGGTTCAGTTGTTACTTTACCGAAATATAATTTGCTTCCAGTTATAAGTTTTTGAGGGAGGACATAGGGGCAGACCATCATTTTTTTTTAATAGCAAATTATGTTAATGAAAGGAAATAGCAACTGACAGGTAGAGGATTCACACTGTGGGAAATTTTAGGAAAATGTTGAAGCCTGTCACTAATTTTCCAAGCTATTAATATTAGCTTGTTTCACCTTGTTAGGATTATATTTTGACAACCATGTACTGATTTTACGAACTGCTCATATTACTTTTCCACTGCACAGTGTCAGGCAGATATGTGGACTGAACCTTCCTATCTGTTCATTTTCTGTCTCTCTTATTCATTCTCAAATACGTGTGTGCACGTGGACATAACGAAAAGAATAAATATATAATAGTAATCGCAGCAGGGTTGACACATAAATGCAAATACCCATTCACTTGGAATTCAAATTTGAATAGAAACAAGCGCCTGGCCACACCATGACCAAGATTGATGCCCTACGGTTTGCAGACAATAACATTTTCACGCCTCGTAATTGTTGTACACAGATATAAGGAAATCCGTTTCACCGGAATTGCAGTGTAATATCCGGAGCGAAAAGGAATTCTTAGGTAATCAGGAATATTTTTGTCAATGATATATTTTTTTCTCTATACTTTAGTGATATCACACACACACACACACATATAAATACATACGTACATACATACATACATACATACATACATACATACATACATACATACATACATACATACATACATACATACATACATACATACACACATACACATACATACATACATACACCCATATATGTGTTTGAGTATGTGTGTGTATGTATGTATGTATGTATATATATATATATATATATATATATATATATATATATATATATATATATATATATATAGACATATACACATGCTCCTGCGTGAATCTGGATGAAACTATTTATCTGTTTCTCTATGTATATCTCTCCCCGTCTGCTTGTATGTCTGTCCCTTTTGTCATGTTATCTGCCTGTTTGCCAGCCTACCTATCTATTTATTTATTATCTTTCTAACTATATATCTGTCTTTCTATGAATAAGTCCAACCTGCTCACGTATCCTGAAAGGGCAAAGCAAGGGAGTGCTTTGTCAGTGGCAGCTCCCAGTGTCGACTACCACCGTGCATTGCCATGAGAGTTACGTCAATCACAAGAAGTTGGAGAGAATGCGGAACTTCGAACCTTGTGTAACAATTAATTGCCCTATTTGCTTGCTTTTCTCGCTTTCTTGTGGAGATTATAAAAAAGCAAGATTTTCTCTCGATGTTTCTGGAAATGGATAACAAATGGTTTGTTTGTGTTTGTGTGTATGTGCAAATGTATGTGAATTTAAATACGTTCGTTAATTATAAAGGATGTGGATTGAATTAAAACTTGATGTTTCGAACTCGTCAGGGTTTTCTTATCGGACACAGTAAAAATCAGAATGAAAAATCTATTTCCATTTTTATCAAGCCCAACGACGAACTTGTATTTATTTGTCTTTTATTCCGTTCCTATTTTGGTAGAGCTTAATTCTATGTGTGTGTGTCCACGCTACGGATTTTGTATTTCTGTTTCTCTTGAATATTTTTGTGTTTAGTGTTAGTCACGTAATCCTTCATTAGTATATCGTCAGTATGTAGAATACTTGAAGGTCTCTGTGTATAGTTTCATGCGTCTTTAAGTGTAATTCAACCCCTTGTTTCGTCTCTCCCCACTACCCTCTGCGAAGATGCCGGTCCTGCGCACCTCGACCAGGGTTCACCTTCTCTATAAGCCATCATTATCCCGGTTTGCTGGAGTGAAAGGAGATATTCTGCTCCAAAGATTAAATTCTTCCACCTTTCCCCTTCCTTCCACGTGTCTGCGTTTGCCGGATTCGACACACACACCCACCCACAGTTGTTACAGATAACGACGCGATTAAAAAAGTTTCCCTTTGCCCTCATTCGAAGATCAGTTCCTTTTTCGGGGGCGCAAGAGAAGTTGCCAGCGGAAATCCCTAGTCTTTAGAGGCTTCTGTAGGATTTACTTCGAAGGATTCCAGTGATGTATATAAACGTCAAGGGTGTGTGTCATCAGTGTCCGGATTCTAATAAATGTTGTTGCAGGAACCGGTCTCGAGATAAGGGGAAGTCCGGGACCGATTTGGAATTTTGAGTGAACCCTAGCTGAATCTATTGTTAGCATGTTCATGGGTATTCGCATCTCTCTCTCTCTCTCTCTCTCTCCCTCTCCCTCTCCCTCTCCCTCTCTCCTCTCTCTCCTCTCCCTCTCCCTCTCTCTCTCTCTCTCTCTCTCCTCTCTCTCTCTCTCTCTCTCTCTCTCTCTCTCTCCTCTATAAATATGACGGGGGAGGGGAGAAGAATATGAAAAGACAGAAGGTATAAGTTTATTGTCGATTCAAGATATCTTCGCGAATGGACCAAGTTCCTTCTCCAAAGACACAGAATAGGTAAGCCATTTCCAAGAGGCTGTGTAAGTTGGCATCCCCCACGCACGCACGCGCGCGCACACACACATACACACATCGCTAGGAGGCAGAAAGTAGGTGACCGCTAAACTCTTCATCAATATGGCGATATCTCGTAAATATGATATAGCCTTTATAATTAGGAACGCAAAAAGCCATTAAAACAGATATCTGGCCTATAAGTCTTTTAATCTTAGTCTAAAACCAGCATTGTCAGATTTTTTTTTTCGAAATTCCCTCCAACTTTCCTCATTCAAAGTTTAATAAGACTGAAAGCTAGTGTAAATGTCACATTAAACGTTACCTTCTTACGGTTATACGAATTCTCAAAGGATTGAAAAGTTCGTCAAGGCAAGTTCAAATTAATCCTAGCAAGCACGCGCAGCCGACACACGCGTTGAATCCTCACGAGGCATGAAGGACAGTGAAAATGGTTGGTCAAAAAAAAAAAAAAAATCATGTTCTTTTAGGGTCATGCAGTTTTGTTGGAGATATTATGTCATGTAATAAAGGTGGGGAATATATCTTGTATACTGAATTATGCATACTCAATCGTGCATTTCTCTGCATGATACATATGGTGGAACTCTTATAATGCCTTTCACCGCAACAATATTGTTCATGTAATATAAGAAAGCATAAATAAAATTACTGTTTAAAGGCATATAAGGTCCATTTTTTCTTTTCTTATTCCGAAATTAAAATGGTTCAAAAAGTTCGAATTTCTCTGTCTCTGTGTCTTTCTTTCTTTTTTCTTTCTTCCTTTCTTTCTTCCTTTATCTCTCTCTCTCTCTCTGTCTCTCTCTCTCTCTCTCTCTCTCTCTCTCTCTCTCTTCTTTCTCTCTCTTCCTCTCTCTTCTTCTCTCTCTCTCTCTCTCTCTCTCTCTCTCTCTCTCTCTCTCTCTCTCTCTCTCTCTCTCTCTCTCCCTCTCTCTCTCTCTCTCTCTCTTTCTCTCTCTCTCTCTCTCCTGAATATGCCTTGCTAAGATAGGGGAAATTTAATATTACTGTGCGTCTGACACCCCGTCTCCTACGCTATATTCAGGTTGTTCAACAATAAGAAATTAATAACGACAATAAAAACAAAGAACTGCGAGAAATGCAAAATCGGATTTTATGATTAAAAATTTCACATTATAAACGTTTACTTCTTAGAAAATTCATTAAAGTGAAAGTCCATTCAAGTTAGCGTGTTGTTAGTTTTTATTTCTTAGAAAAGTCATTATAGTAAAATCTGTCTTTGATTATCTGTATGTTTGTGTGTTTGTTTGTGTGTGTGTGTGCTTGTGCGTGGTGTGTGCGTTCGTGCGTGCTTGCGTTCGTGCTTGTGATTGTGTGCACGTATGTCCGCGCTCGTGTGCGTGTTCACCCGCATCCGGAAACATATCCTTCGATCCCAGAAGCTTTAATCAACTTCCTTTTTTTCCTCGAAAACTTTTCAATCATCGAATCCCCTTGAAGAGTAGGTAATTCCAGACGAATCTAATGGCCTGCCGATATCTACGCTATAAAGTCGGAAAATCACTTTGTTTGTGGTCCTTACCTTTCATTTATTTTCCTTCAGTATTTTTCTAGTTTACTTTATGCCACAGGAATGGTTCGAATTTTAATTGTTGTTTGTATTGTTGTTTATTGTTTTATTATTACTAGAATGATAATGATAATAATAATTATTGTTGTTGTTGTTATTTTATCATTGTTATTGTTTTTATCATTATTATTAGGATTATTATCATTAATTTGTCTTCATCACCATCACCATCGCCAATGCTAACTAACATCATTCTCATCTTTATTAATATTTTTGTCCATTCTACTGTTATTTTACATGAATGGCTCCATAACTAAGTAATTATTAAACCTGTGACCTCACGTTATTTCCTCGCTTCCTAGTACTATTAATGTTAATACATGCATTAATATTATTGGGATTGCTATAAATAATATCAATAAAAGATAAAAGAGAATATTTCCGCAAATTATGGAAGGGGATATACAATTAATATGAAATAAGTGTGAAGTCATTTATGTGTAAGCAAAACAGAGAAGAATAGTCACTGTGGATATTGTACGTAGATGTAGTGGGTTTAATACTGTTCATTTACTCTTGTTTTCTACATATAAGTAACATAAGGCAATTTATAGTTAGTGATATGTAAAACAGTATAATGAATAATATATAGAACGATTTAAAAAAAGAAGAAAAAGAAAGAAAATGAAATTCTAATAATATTTAATGAAATCACAATCACAATGCAATAATGTGGCTGC
>NC_051391.1:53637860-53640360 GCF_015228065.2 Penaeus monodon
ATCCTTAACATTTAGTGGTAAAAGTAATAACAGTTCTGCCAAAGCTATAATCATCATTTCCTCCTATGGGGAAATTGGCTAACTGGTTGGGTGTAATTATTTATTAGTAAACTGGGTTGTGAGTACGATTAGGGATTTTGATAGAGCTATGTGTTTTTTTTTCACATGTAGGATCTGAAAATTTTCTGTATCACAAAGAGATATATGAAAATAAGGTTTATGAGCATTTGGAAGCAACCAGGAGAATAACCACATGACTCGAACAACAATGCAATAATCCTTTCTGACAAACTTTCACTTCCTGGATGAAGCGGAACTATTTTTGAGAGAGAGAGAGAGAGAGAGAGAGAGAGAGAGAGAGAGAGAGAGAGAGAGAGAGAGAGAGAGAGAGAGAGAGAGAGAGAGAGAGAGAGAGCGAAAATCCCACTTGTCTGAATTGGATTTTCAGCGTATTATACCTGAACTTACTATAGTGAGAAAATATATTTTGATCTGAAAAATGTTCACCACAGATATCGTAATAAACGATGGACTTTGAGATGAAAATTATTTCGATTTTTTTTATAGTTCGGCGGTAATGCATGAACCACAATGATAAAAGATGATGGTGATGACCTGATGTTAATGCTGACACTGACACACAGACACTGGGGCACTGACATACAGACACTGAGGCACTGAGACACAGACACAGACAAAAGCATAGCCACCACGGACTAGCAGTATCCACCTAGCAGAATGGGTCGCCTGGCATGAGACTCTGCTGACTCCTTAAAGCCATCAACCACAGCAGATTGACGGGAAATAGCGTACGGAGCACCAAAGGTACACTCCCGGGCCAAGTTGAACGGTGTCAGGAGGCCTACCCTGGCGGTGCCAAACTCAGCGAATGAGCATGTATATCTTAACCATGGGCTCTGTTTGGTATCTGGTTATACCACCCACTATGATTATAAATTTCGTTGATGGAGATAATCAGTGTGTGTGTGTGTGTGTGTGTGTGTGTGTGTGTGTGTGTGTGTGTGTGTGTGTGTGTGTGTGTGTGTGTGTATGTGTATGTGTATGTGTGTGTTGTGTGTGTGTGTGTGTGTGTGTGTGTGTGTGTGTGTGTGCGTGTGTGCGTGTGTGTGTGCGTGTGTGTGTGTGTGTGTGTGTGTGTGTACATAGAACACCACAGTATATGTAAACAAAGTGCGGTATAAGACATCAGTGGACAGGCAAAAAAAAATAATAATAATAAATAAAAATAAATAACTACTAAAATTAAATAAAAGCCTTGGACAAAAATTATGATGCGCTGCAAGCAAAGAAAGGTACATTTAGTGATAACTTCCCTCCCGGAAATATTTACACGTGACCTGCATATGTAGGTATGTATACATGTATGTATGTCTAGCAGATATCGCCATCCACCCTCCCCCCAAAAAAAAAAAAAAGAAACTACACAAAATCCACTTTATTTCTTCACTTTCCATCTTTCTTCCGCAGCCCGACAGTGCCAAGTATCAAGCACAGGCTATAATCTAGCTCCATCCCTCACGCTGAAAGCCTCATTCCCACCTCGCTTCCCCCCGCGGCGAGACCAGACACTTCAGAGATTTTCCCTCACATTCACCTACATGTTCCTTGGATCTCCGTGTGGTCGGCGCTGACCCTTCTCCCCTTTACTTTCTCGTCTTGCAATTCGCTTGGCTTATCCTATATGGATCTTTATTTTCATATTTTCTGGAATTCATGAAAACTCTTCTGTATATATGCCTATTTGTGGATATATGTGTGCGTAAATATATGCATATATATATATATATATATATATATATATATATATATATATATATATATATATATATATATATACATATATATATATATATATATATATATATATATATATATATGTATATGTATATATATGTATATGTATATATATATTAGTTTACAACGCGGCGGTCGGCGACTCGAACCCTCGAACTCAGATTGCCATCGCGACAGTCCCGAGACCGACGCTCCAACCATTCGGCCACCGCGGCCTTGACAATCATGGGCTTCCATATATATATATACATATATATATGTATATATGTATATATATGTACATACACACACACACACACACACACACACACACACACACACACACACACACACACACACACACACACACACACACACACACACACACCCAGGGGTTTTAAAAAGTTCGTGGAAAAATGACAGTATGAAAAAAGGTTCTCGGTTATGATGTTTAATTTTCAACATTTGCCCTATTAAGATCAATACACTTCTGCAAACGTTGATACCAGCCTTTAATCCCGTCTGAGTAAAACTGAGGGTCAGGTGATTTGAACCATGTCAGAGCAGATCTTTTTACCTCTTCAACCGATGGAAAATTGGTACAATCAATGATTTTTTTTAGAGTTTGAAAACAAAAACGTCGGATGGGGCTAAATCGGGTTGTAAGGTGGATGTCGGACGATGTAAATTCACGTGACAGAGTTCT
>NC_051391.1:53645360-53662860 GCF_015228065.2 Penaeus monodon
CGATGTCGGTCAGTAACAAATGGGTAGCGTCAAATTACACGGAAATTAGCAGAGTTATTTACTGTTTTGTAAAAGAAAGGTTCGGAAAATTCATTATTCTTCTATATAATTTCTGTTTCCTGTATGTTATGGATGTTAATTGAAACTGTTGTTAACGGGCAGATTTCGTATACAAAAAGGTACCCCTCCATAAAATATCAAGTACCTGAGGAATAATTACAATATACAGTTATTTATTGAACATTATTGATGGATTATTGATGATTGCAAAGAATGGGGAGGGGGAGAGGACAAAGAAATAAAACAAAAGGAGAATGAAGAAAAAGATAAACTTAAGGGCGAGGCAGGAAGCATATTGCAGAACCTGGGAAATTTCTTCTAATTATACTTTCATTTGGTTATCTTCTCAGTGTAACAAATCATCCCGCATAATTGCTTTTAATTACTGAACTATTTAACATGGTTGACAGGGAATTCTTGTTATCCTTATTGTGTGTGCGCGTGCTTGCGTGTGTGTGTGTGTGTGTGTGTGTGTGTGTGTGTGTGTGTGTGTGTGTGTGTGTGTCTCATACAAACAATGGTTAACCTCTTTTACACATACTCTATTTCCTCTGTATGCCATGAAGAAACAATATAAGAAAAGGGCATATAACATATTTCGTATTTTTTCCACTTTTTCGTTAATAACCAAGTCAGTGAACATTCATGAGCACGGTGTCTCACGATGTTCTCACAGCGACAGCCTTTAGACTGAACAGAAAAGACCAACCTCAATATATTTCTCGCCTAACTACATATTCTTTACTCCTAACCCCCCCCCCCCACCCTCCGTGCGTATTTCATGTCCGCGTACGTATCCTCTTTTACCTCAAGCTCTGCCACTGTTCTTAGTTATTGTGGAATTCTAATAGGCAACGCGATCACCTTTACTGTGGCTGGTCCCAGAACAAAACAAGTAGACGTTGACTAGCTAGTGTTATCATGTATAATAGCCCTCTTGCTACAGTCGCCTCTCGGGTTTCAAGGTGTGAGGCTTGGAAGCTCATCAGAATGAGCTGCGGTATAAGAAAATAATACTTACTGACAACAGAGAAATGCACAAGTTATTCCAGGTGAGATTTTGTATTTATTGATTTTAATGGGGAGGTAGGAGGTAAAGCTTGGACATAAAGTTTTCTTTGTGTGGTTCTTGCGAGAAATAATTTTCGTTTTCAAGAGAATTCTTGCAATTTGATTAAATTGTACAATTGGCCGAATAATAGAGCGGTCAGCCCTATTGTTAAATAAATAATGTTTAGAAAATTCTAAGCTAACATTCCCAACCATATATTAATAAATATATTAATAAATCAAATCACTATAACATTTGGTATTATTCACTAGTATTATTTCCACTGGATTTTCCATAATAATTATCTACTGATAAACATGTCGGCTTAATTTGGTTACATTTAACTGAAGGACTTCAAAGTAGTTTAACAACTGAGGTTTAATAAAATGTTATCAACTCCTAGTTATAGGCGAACAGCACCGAACTTCAGAAGACATGGCCCAAGATAAGATAACTCTTTGTAGAAGCTTAAGACAGAAAATTACAGGAACATATGCATATGTCTTTATGTATAATTCATATATATTACACACACACACACACACACACACACACACACACACACACACACACACACACAATATATATATATATATATATATATATATATATATATATATATATATATATATATATATATATATATATATATATATATATATGTATACATCTATGTGTGTATACAGTATATATATACAAATATATATGAATATATATGTATATATATTATATGTACAGAAATAAATATTTACTTATTTATATATACACAAATATACATATAAATGTATGTATAGATATGTATATACTGACAGTCGTATGTGGTTAAAGAATTCCATACAGTTTGCTCTCTCAAGAACTCGCCGGGAACTTCCTGGCCTCTCAACCACTGTTACTAGAGCGTGGACCTGTTGGACTGGCAAGAATTCGCTTGTTATCGCTTTAACCGAACCTTCCCTCACCCATCGTACTGGTGTCACGCTGCCCTGAGCACCTTTTCTCTATTACCTCGGATAGAGACGCCATCTGGAGAAAGAGCAACAAGAAAGAGGCGAGGTAAACATTTAAGAGATGAAGAAAATTTCTTCTTTCAATGTGAAAGAAAGAAAACAGAAAAATCAATAGCGGAAAGTTTGAGACACTAGCTTGATAAGTGCATGTACTTTATAGGGCAAGGCGAGTACCACCAGACAGGCCCTTTGTACGACTGTTGGGTGTATTATCAGAACATGATGGGAAACTTTTATTTATTTAGTTACCTAGTTTTTGGAAGAGAGGGATATTCGCCGAGATAACTTACAGTATATTTGTAAATTTGCACAAAAAAGCCTTTGCGATCAAGTTTGCAGACATATAATAGAAAAACGGTTATATATAATTTAGCTATTTTCCCATTTAAATATGCAATTTTCAAAACACCATTGCTTAGGTCACGAGAGCAAATACTGATAGGCATAACGGCCATTCTCTCTACTTCCTAGACATGGCCAGTTAGGAAATAATACTAAAAAACAATGTGGGTTTATTATAGTTATAAGTAGAGAACAAAACGAGTATTATTGATAAAAAAATAATAATAAAATAAAAATAAATAAAGAATTGAACTCCACTGCAGTCATTATAGTTGTAATAACAACAATCAAAAGATTAAATAAAAAAGCGAATGTAAAACACTGTTTGAACTTAGCACGTTAGATACACGTAAAAACACACGTGGTAGGCGAAATGATCCAAACAAAAGAGAAGATTGCGAAAGTGGAGTTGAGAAAACGGATAAACAGAGCACTGGTGATGAAAGGGGATCCGGATGGAACAACGGAGGTCTGGAGGAAAGAGGCCATTCAATTTCTGTGGAGACGAGAGAGAAGAAAACAAAGATTAAATGGAAAACCAAAGGAAATGAAATGGACTGTGAAATCGAATTTGGTTTCCGAAGATTAAAAATGGGCGTGGGTCGGTTTATATTAGAAAGTAATAGGTATATTATTTCATCGGTATGTACGAAAGAGGCAGTGATATATATTGTTTACGTTCATAGTTATACTTCGCATAGTCCCTTATTTTCGTTATACTTTAAGTACCATTTAATTTTTGTATTTATGTTCATTTACTCTTTGTATATCATTATTATTTTTTTCTATTTTCTATGCATATTAATCCTGTAATTAATTTATTTATTCAATTTACTAATTAACTTATTTATTAATCCATTACTGTTTATTATTATTATTATCATTCTGTGTGTGAGGGTGTACTGTAAACGTGTATATTTCTACTAATCTTGAATTCAGAGTTTGAAGCTTTCGACCATGAATCTCGTGTCTTTTTTTGGTTCCGTAGACCGTGGTTGTACATGGGATAATACATACGTGGATACGGTACAGAGGCTAGAGGAATTTCTCTAGCTCCCCTCTATAAAGTGTAGAGAATTCTTCGGCATTATTTATGTGATAGGAAATTATATAACATTGGGAAGTACCCTGGATTAACCATTAGAATACTCCTAAATCCGGTAATAATCAAGGCTATAATTGCAATTGGGTTCCATCAATGAACTGACATATTAAAGTAATATATAGAATATAATTCCCTTCGGTAGAATTAGAGACGTTGAACACACTCACACACTGAAGGGCCGGAAAGAGGTAAAGAATTCTTTCATAAAAAAAATATATCGTCCGAATAACATGCCGTTTTATTGTAGATTTCCTCGTGGTAAAAAAAATAATCATTTACTATCCACAAAACTCGATAATGGGATAGTATATTTCCCTCGACTGCTTCGAATATATTTCAAAAACAATCTAACCGATTTGGTATCTATAACTAGTTTTGTGAGTGTGGAGGAATGACAATTCCGATAACGTATCGAAAAGATCGCTAATGGAAGATATTTACAAGATGTATGTTGTGCGACAAATAAGCATGTGGATGGCTGTCGGCGGGATTCGTTCTCTCGCTTAGTCGCTCTTGGACATCCATACATGGTAAAGGTAATTTATTTGTTTGTATGTTTGACGGAGATGTTTGACTCTATTATATGTGTGTGTGTGTGTGTGTGTGTGTGTGTGTGTGTGTGTGTGTGTGTGTGTGTGTGTGTGTGTGTGTGTGTGTGTGTGTAATAGTAATAATAATGATAATATTATTAATAATTTAACGATGACGGGGATTTATTTCCATATAGGGGTCGGAGAGGAGGGGCGCCTTCCTTTTTCCCCTTTTCATATCCTGTCCTGTCTAGCGTGTGGCCAGAGTCAACAAAAACAGGGAAGTGAAATTGAAAACTATAATTTTTGAAACGTTAAAAAATGGGAAGTAAAAAAATTGTTTGTGTGACATATTGTATATTTTTTGAAGTATAACAATTATACGAGAATGAATTATATTTCGATCTAACCTGAGACTAAACCAGTCCAATTACTAAGAACCTACTTATCTACAAGTGGCGCAGTGAGTAGGATTAGCATTCTCTGGGTTGGCGAAACCATATTCACCGTATTTTTTCGCAGGAGCCAGATATAATCCAGCCTCCCCTCATCGCCCTTAGAGACCGGAGATGAGACGTGTTTTACATGTGATTCCGTCCTATTGTATTGTTAAATTACTTTACGTTGTGTAATGATATCCTGTGATGGTAGATTTTGAGACGCTGGTGAGACAGGCAGAGGCCCCAGGATTCTTAGGTTAATATTAGTGAAAGATCCTTACATGACTGTCAAGAAGCAGAAGGGTTAGCACCTGTCACTCAAACGGCACTATACTCCCTCTTCACCGTGACCGTGAGATACAAGAAGTTTTATTATCAATGATATCATAAATATCATTATTATTATTAATAGTGTTAATAATAATATCAACAATAATAGTAGTGTAATTACCATTACTATTGCTGTCACTGTTATAATTACATTTAAAATTACTGTTTTTAGTATCATCATTGTCATTATCATTATATGTATCATTACCATTATCATCATTATTATTAGTAGTAGTGGCATTACTATTACTATTATTACTGTTGTTGTTGTTGTTGTTGTTGCTTGTTGTTTGTTATTGTTATTATTGTTATTATTATTATTATTATTATTATTATTATTATTGTTACTATTATTATTATTATTGTTATTATTTTTAATATTATTACTATTATTATCACTAAACTGACCAGAAGAACGAAAACGATATATATATATATATATATATATATATATATATATATATATATATATATATATATATATATAAAACATACACACACACACACTCACACACACACACACACACACACACACACACACACACACACACACACACACACACACACACACACATATATATATATATATATATATATATATATATATATATATATATATATATATATATATATGTATGTATGTATATCGGACATTAGCTGCACTCATGACGTCTAAATAAGCTCTCCAATTTCACCTCCTTGGCGTGGACGTACTTCGTAGGCCCACCCTTGGGAGAACCGCTAATTGTACTCTTAATTCCGCTAAAGTTACCCCGCCAGACGTTAAAATGAAAGTTTCGTTAACAGACAGAGTGCCGATTTAGCTGGGAAACGACTAAATTGGCAATTCTACGTTTCTGCCAAATCCATTCGGATTTAGACATGGTTACTGTACTATACACAATTCTGTTCTTTTGTGTTGTTTTTACTATGAGTTTCTCTGGATATCCCGAGCGACCGATAATTCTGGAGGCATTAAGCTAAGCACTTGGAAATTTTAGACACTGAGGGTTTTGATCGCAGCTTAAAAATTTTTCAAAGTTTAATCATCATACAATGATGTATAAAATGTGCACATTCATTCAAATTCTCTTTCCTCGCTTCTAACTCGTCTCTGACGTCCCCCTACCCCCTCCACACACGCGCACACTCACTCACACACACACACGCACGCACGCACGCACGCACGCAAAACACACACACACACACAAACCCCACACAACAAACACACACACACACACACACACACACAACACACACACACACACACACACAAAACACACACACACAACACACACACACACACACACCCACACACACACAAGCACGCACGCGCGCACACAACACACACACACATCACGAAACACCCTGGTTTCGATCCTAATAAAAAAAAATTGTATATAGAATGCAAAATGTTAATTCTGTAGTAAAAGGATATTGTAATATAGGTGCAGCATAGTAGTATTTTGTCAAGGCAACTTGCCCTATTTTTTCAGACTTCATACTAATACTGAATACACTTATTAAAAAAAAATCCCATGACTATTAATATCTGATTAGCGGGGGTTCATTTCAGACACCATGTAAGACTGAGAACTATTCTCGAAACAAAAAGTAAAGGATATATAGTTACTATGCATGATGATATACATGTAAGCACTATTTATTATGTTGTTGTTGTTGTTGTTTTTGTTGTGTGCTTTTGTTATTATTATTATTTTTTTTGTTGTTTTTGTTAATATATAATGATATTTTTACTATTATCATTACTATTACAAATACTACTACTACTATTTACTACTACTATATTAATTATTAATATCATTTTTTTGGCCAGTACAGTATCAAACGAACAACTATATAAATTTTGAAATAAGAGCAAAAAGAAATTCTTGATTCCAGAATGGGTTTAAAAAAAAAAAATGGGAAAGTCAAATAAGCATCAAAGAACCCTCATTAAACCAAAAGTATTAACCTCGTACATAAAGTGAACCTTTAATTGAGCGATAAGTAAGTTGATTAAAAAAATGCTCCTTTTTTTGATTAATTGCCGAACAAGCTTTGTCCCATGTCTTACGCTAGTAGAGTTTTTCAGTAACTTGAATTCAAAAATTTGAATTGAAAAAAAAGTCAGTCGAGCGGTTATGTGTGTATAAATTATTCTGGGGTATATAGAGATGAATAAAAGATATGTGTGTGTGTGGGGGTTTTGTGTGTGAGAGAGAGAAAAGAGAGAGAGAGAGAGAGAGAGAGAGAGAGAGAGGGGAGAGAGAGAGAGAGAGAGAGAGAGAGAGAGATTCTTTTAAACCCACTTTTGTTTTTTCTGTCATCTCTAAAGTATTTTAAGGCCTTTTTATTAAAATACGGAAGCTCAAGGCGTTAGACTTTTCTCAACACTACCAATAAGCCGTCATCTGATGGTGACTGCCAGGCGTAATCGAACCCATGGAAAAATACGGCAAAGAAAATCTAAAAAATTCGAAAAAGAAAGAAAAAAAGAAGAGAAAGGAAGAAGAACTAAACGCAGATTCTTTATGCTGTACGTACACACGGGCTTTGAAATTAATTACAAATCTAATAATTATTGCATACAAATGTAACATTGAAATCAATGCTTAAAAAGTATTACAGATAAGAATAGTCATTACACGTCCTTATTATATAATATTATTGTGAAAGTAAGCATTTATTATTCAAGATATACATAGGGAACGTATTGGGTCCCCGAAAGGAAAGTATCAAAACCCTTTTCATAAAATGATCTTTTATTGTATTGTCACGCCGGCTACCTGTCTCTCCGCAACCAACACAAGGCAGGCTAGGCAGACGGCGTGCTATCCACAGGGTCGTGAAAACTGAACAGCTCAAGAGGCACCGAGCACCACAGGCGCCCCAGAACACCACGAGGGGAAACGCCAAGGGCGAGGCAGGGCACAAAATAAAAAACAAAATGACAGTCTTTCCTTTATTTACACAAGTTACTTACCCGTACACTTTCTATAGGCAAAATTTACAGGGGGACACCAGCATGTCACACTGCACGATACAGCTTATAACAGGGCAACACAAAGTTTATCAGGTCAAAAGGGGCACACACGAGGTCTTCACAGGAGCAGCACCAACTCCCTCTTGGCTTTTTCCTCTGCTCCTCCGCTCACAGCCAGTTGCGTCATGGTTTGCCCAGGTCTCTTCATGTTAACACATGCCAGGTCATCCTTTCATGTTAACAATGTTTCGCACAGAGACCAAAGACCCTGGCGTAGCACATCCCCCCCTATCAAGCAGACGACCGCCTGCCTGACATACCAAAACCTGAAACATACTACAGTAATTTAAATAAAATCAGTTCTCAGAAACACAAATCTTTCACCCAGTGCAGCTTATTTCGCTCTCGCTGGGTCGCTTGGAGGAGGTGGGGCGGTGGTAGATTGGCAGTGGCCCCCAAAAGGAGTACCCCCTGTCCCAAGACCTGGCTCATGGTCACCATGACGTCTGCTGCATCGCCCCTCACCGCCCAAATGCTCGTCCTCATCTCGGTCACGTCTGCCACGTCCTCATCGCCGCTACGGGGCTAACGTCATCTTTTTTTTCACCATGGCCCAGGAGTAGCTTCCTGGCTATGGAAAACGCCACAGCCGGTGCGCCAAAAGTCCTGGGAGGAGTCAGGCAAGGCCCCACACCAACCAACTCCTCGCTCCCCAACGACTTTCTGGGCGCTCCACTTCCTCACAAGTGCCCAGCTTTGCCCCAGCTTGCACCTTCGGGGCTTTATCAGAGAAGTTGGCTACCAACACTGTAACTAACCCCTCCCTGGTCCAACAAGGCTCCGCCCAACCGCTACGCCATCAGCCAGCTGCAGATTTTGGATGGGCTCCACGAGGCCCTCTACTCCACGCATCACTCTTGATAATCGACACCGGATTCTAGACTCTGTCCTGGGGGCAAGGTCCAGTGGCTCAGCCGTAACTACCTCTGCCAGCCAACCTCTGGAAGCAAGGGCACATTTTCACCGTGCATCCTCACCAGCTTCCGTCCAAGGTCGACACACGCCTTACTCTGTGTCAGGTAGTCAAGGCCCAGCAAGCAGTGCTCGTCCAGATCGGCCACATACACCGGCAGCCGCTGCACTGTGCTGCCCACGCCTCCACTGGTCCCTTGAGCTGCACACAAGCCCGTGATACCACACAGTCTCTGTGGTGCGTCTGGAAGTCGCATAGTGGTAAAACATATCAGGCCGCACTAGGGCCTTCTCAGCCCCAGGTCACTGGCAGGCGGCATGGCTTCCCATCTACTGAGCCCTCCACCTGCATCGTGCTGGTTGAGGGCAGCTTCCCCAAGTCGGGGCCCGGGAACCGAGGACGGCTGGGTTTCGGCCCCTTCTCCAGAGTTTTCCGCCTGTACCATTTCCTTAGCCTTAGGACATGCACTCGGATGGTGACCATAACTTGCCACAGTCCTTGCAGCACTGCTGGAAGGCATCAGAATCCATCCGGTTGAGAGGACGTTTCTCCGCTCCCTCCGACACCGACTACGTTTGTGCCCTTCCTCACCGCACCCCCAAAACACAAGCCTTGGAAAGTGCTGGGGGTTTACCTTCCTCAATGGTGTTTTCTCCATTTTACCCTTCCGGCCCCGGAGGTCTAGGGGGGGCTGAGCAGCTGGCCCTAGGCCACTGGTTGCCTTCAGGAAGGCCTCGAACTCCAAGGCCCTCGCTAGCACCAAACCTGCAGGTCCTCAGGGTGTGCCTGCTTGACGTATATTTGCAGCTGCTGGTTCTGCAAAGCGTCAACAAAGAAATCGCGGGCCAGGACCATGATCACTCTTCCGCAGCAGCAGGGTACGACCTCCTTACCAGCGCCTCCACATCCTGCGGGCCCGCTGGGACAGTTTTTCGCCCCTCACGAGTCCGCTTCTTCAAGTGGGCCCGAATACCCCGGCTGTTGGTGGTGCCCCAAAAAGGCGTTTCAAAGCCTCGGGCCCCGCTGGTGTAAGAGGCATGTTGGGATGGCGGCAGATGCGCCAACACTTCCACTGTGGGCCCCTTAGCGCTGTTACCAGCTGCAGGGCCTTCTCTTCCGGCTCCCGCCCTGGGCAGATGCCCGCATTTTAAATTAGGCGACATATGCCTCCCAGGCCCCCTTCCCGTCGTACTCAGCTGCTACGCTCACAGAATGTCTGGAGGCTGAGGGGCTGCAGGGTGGAGAACGCGTGCCGTGAAACTAACACACCCGGGGGGAGGAATGGGGTGAGGGAGGCAACGAGGCGGGTTGAAAGGGTCCGAGTTTGCCGCCACCTATACCAAGGGAGCGGTTTCCGATCGGTCCCCAGCCTTCTGCAGCGACCACTGGCTCCCACACGACGCTGCGAGGCCCGGGATTTCATGCGACGGAACCCCAGGCAGACCTCAGCAAAACTGACACTCTGGCATCTGTTGCCAGAACCTCGTCTGACTTCTCTGCTTGCAACGTTAACTACCTCGTAACGCGCCTTTCCACCTTCACTTCCTCCCCCAGGCCGTGAACCTCGCCCTTCAGAGTCTGCACCTCCTCCATCAGTTCACTCTTCCCGCTGTTGCAGGCCCTTTTCGGTGTTCTGCTGAGTTTTCATCTTCACAGATGCAAGATTGCTCTGTAGCACCTCAACAAGTTGGCAGAACTGTTCTCTGCCTTCCTTGCCCGCATCTCGACGAGATGGTGCGCCTGCTCGCATGCCCTCTGTGCCTGCTCTTCTGCCCCTTTTTGCCATTTCCCCTCATACCCGGCCACATGGCAGTGATCAGGTCCATCTGGCTCGGGCTTCACCTCACTCGTGTCATAGCCTCCTCTCCCTCATGGCTGCCGCCATCTTTGGATGACATGATAAATTGGCGCGTCTCATGATCAATACACAAATCCCACTCCTGACACCATTTGGGTTACACCGGCCGCCTCGTCTCTCTGCTACCAACACAAGGCAGCTAGGCAGCCCGGGGTGCTATTCACAGGGTCGTGAACACTGAACAGCTCCAAGAGGCACCGAGCACCACTGCGTCCCAGAACACCACGAGGGGAAACGCCATGTGGAGGCAGGCACGAAATAAACACAAAATGACAGTTTTCCTTTATTTACAAAGTTATTTAACCGTACACTTTTCTATAGGCACAATACAGGGGGGGCAAACCCGCATGTCACACTGCACGATACAGCTTATAACAGGGGAACACAAAGTTTTTCAGGTCACCAGGGCACACACGAGGTCTTCAAGGAGCAGCACACAACTGTTCCACCGCTCCTCCGCTCACAGCCAGTTGCGTAAAGTTTTCCCAGGTCCATTCTGTTAACACTGCCCAGGTCATCCTTTTTTTAAACATGTTTCGCACAGAGACAAAGACCCCCCTGGGATAGCAGTATGATCATGGAATGTCTTTATTATTTCTAATCCTAATATATCACAACCTATTTCTATTTAAAGAAATATCCAATTATCGACGCTCTTAGTCTGAGGGCACTAAAAAATAAGTCATCATGCCCTCAAATGCTTTGAGAGAAAAAGGATCGCGTTCTGTGTAGAAAATCCATCGCGCAGGGGACTTCAGTTGCGCTGTATAAAAGGGTTTCCTTCCTCTATCGCTTGCTCTGCTGCTAAGTTCATGGAGTGAATAAGAGTTTCAAGTACCATACTGGTCTTGTTCAGCTAAGATCTCACCACCCCCTGGTTCTCCCCCCGCTGCCTGTGCAAATCTTATGAACTTTGGGATAGTCTCGGGTCTTGTGCATTTGTGATACATGTTATCATTTATATTATGCACGAGGGTTTTAAACTCTTTTAAAAAAGTAAAACAAAAAAAAAAAAAAAAAAAAGGGGAAAGGAAGGAAAGAATAATAATAAAAAAGATGAAAGAAAAGAAAAAAGACCTCAAAATGAACATTTAAAAGCAAGGGAAAAAAGAAAAGAAATACAAGCATATATATATATATTAAAATTATATATAATATATATAATATAATATATATATATATAGATATATAATATATATATATCCATTTATAATTTATATATAAAGAGAGAGAGTAAATATATGCAGTATATTTATGTATATTTAAATTATTCTCTGTGAAAATATATATATATTTATATAATTATATATAACTATATATATATATTTGAAAATATATACTGCATTTTATATTGAGAGTAAAAATTTTGAGTAATATTAATATATATATTATAATATATATAGTATATATATTTTATAGATATATATATAGTGGTGTGTGTGTGGTGTGTGTGTGGGTGGGGCGTGTGGTGGTGTGTGTGTGTGTGGTACATAATATTATTTATTATATATATATAATATATATAACATAACTATACTTATCATAATTAATACTATAAACATAAAAAAAAACACCACACACACACACCACAAAACACACACACACCCACACCACACAAAACACACACACACACACACACACACACACATATATATATATATATATATATATATATATATATATATATATATATATATATATATATATATATGTATGTATGTATATCGGACATTAGCTGCACTCATGACGTCTAAATAAGCTCTCCAATTTCACCTCCTTGGCGTGGACGTACTTCGTAGGCCCACCCTTGGGAGAACCGCTAATTGTACTCTTAATTCCGCTAAAGTTACCCCGCCAGACGTTAAAATGAAAGTTTCGTTAACAGACAGAGTGCCGATTTAGCTGGGAAACGACTAAATTGGCAATTCTACGTTTCTGCCAAATCCATTCGGATTTAGACATGGTTACTGTACTATACACAATTCTGTTCTTTTGTTGTTGTTTTTACTATGATGTTTCTCTGGATATCCCCGAGCGACCGATAACTTCTGGAGGCATTAAGCTTAAGCACTTGGAAATTTTAGACACTGAGGGTCTTGATCGCAGCTTCAAATTATTCGAAGTTTAATCATCATACAATGATGTATAAAATTTGCACATTCATTCAAATTCTCTTTCCTCGCTTCTATCTCTGTCTCTGTCGTCCCCCTACACCCTCCACACACGCGCACACTCACTCACACACACACACGCACGCACGCACGCACGCACGCACACACACACACACACACACACACACACACACACACACACACACACACACACACACACACACACACACACACACACACACACACACACACACACACACACACACACACACACACACACACACACACACACACACAAGCACGCACGCGCGCACACACACACACACACACATCACGAAACATCCTGGATTCGATCCTAATAAAAATAAAATTGTATATAGAATGCAAAATGTTAATTCTGTAGTAAAAGGATATTGTAATATAGGTGCAGCATAGTAGTATTTTGGCAAGGCTAACTTTGCCATATTTTATTCAGACTTCATTACTAATGCTGAATACACTTATTTAAAAAAAATCCCATGACATATTACATATCTGATTAGCGAGGTTCATTTCAGACACCATGTAAGACTGAGAACTATTCTCGAAACAAAAAGTAAAGGATATATAGTTACTATGCATTGATGATTATACATGTAAGCACTATTTATTATTGTTGTTGTTGTTGTTGTTGTTTTTGTTGTTGTTGCTGTTGTTATTATTATTATTCTTTTTTTGTTGTTGTTGTTAATATATAATGATATTTTATTACTATTATTATTACTATTACTACTACTACTACTACTACTACTACTACTACTATTAATTATTAATATCATTATTATGGCCAGTACAGTATCAAACGAACAACTATATAAATTTCGAAATAAGAGCAAAAAGAAATTCTTGATTCCAGAATGGCTTTAAAAAAAAATAATGGCAAAGTCAAATAAGCATCAAAGAACCTTCATTAAACCAAAGTATTAACCTCGTACATAAAAGTGAACCCTTTAATCTGATGCGATAAGTAAGTTGATTAAAAAAATGCTCCTTTGTTTGATTAATTGCCGAACAAGCTTTGTCCCATGTCTTTACGCTAGTAGAGTTTTTTTCAGTAACTTGAATTCAAATTAGAATTGAAAAAAAAAAGTCAGTCGAGCGGTTTATTGTGTGTATAAATTATTCTGGGATATATAGAGATGAATAAAAGATATGTGTGTGTGTGTGTGTGTGTGTGTGAGAGAGAGAAAGAGAGAGAGAGAGAGAGAGAGAGAGAGAGAGAGAGAGAGAGAGAGAGAGAGAGAGAGAGAGAGAGATTCTTTTAACCTACTTTTGTTCTTTCTGTCATCTCTAAAGTATTTTAAGGCCTTTTTTATTAAAATACGGGAAGCTCAAGGCGTTAGACTTTTCTCAACACTACCAATAAGCCGTCATCTGATTGGTGACTGCCAGGCGTAATCGAACCTATGGAAAAATATCGGCAAAGAAATCATAAACATTCGAAAAAGAAAGAAAAAAAGAAAGAGAAAGGAAGAAGAACTAAACGCAGATTCTTCATGCTGTACGTACACACTGGGCTTTGAAATTAATTACAAATCTAATAATTATTGCACTACACATGTAACATTTGAAATCAATGCTTAAAAAGTATTACAGATAAGAATAGTCATTCCTTATTATAATAGTTATTGTGAAAGTAAGCATTTTATTATTCAAGATATACATAGGGAACGTATTGGGTCTCGCAAGGAAAGTATCATAACCTTTCATAAAATGATCTCTTATTGTATTGTCACGCCGGCTACCTCGTCTCTCCGCAACCAACACAAGGCAGGCTAAGCAGACGGCGTGCTATCCACAGGGTCGTGAAAACTGAACAGCTCCAAGAGGCACCGAGCACCACAGCGTCCCAGAACACCACGAGGGGAAACGCCACATGGCGAGGCAGGGCACAAAATAAACACAAAATGACAGTCTTTCCTTTATTTACACAAGTTACTTACCCGTACACTTTTCTATAGGCACAATACAGGGGGGACACCAGCATGTCACACTGCACGATACAGCTTATAACAGGGCAACACAAAGTTTATCAGGTCACAAGGGCACACACGAGGTCTTCACAGGAGCAGCACCCAACTCCCTCTTGGCTTGTTCCTCTGCTCCTCCGCTCACAGCCAGTTGCGTCATGTTTGCCCAGGTCTCTTCATGTTAACACATGCCCAGGTCATCCTTTTCATGTTAACACATGTTTCGCACAGAGACAAAGACCCACTGGCGTAGCACTATCCCCCCCTATCAAGCAGACGACCCGCCTGCTCTGACATACCTAAACCTGAAACATACTACAGTAAATTTAAATAAAATCAGTTCTCAGAAACACAAAAATCTTTCATCCAGTGCAGCTTATTTCGCTCTCGCTGGGGTCGCTCTGGAGGAGGTGTGGGCGGTGGTAGATTGGCAGTGGCACCCAGAGGAGTATCTCCTGTCCCAAGACCTGGCTCATGGTCACCATTGACGTCTGCTGCATCGCGCTCACCGTCCAAATGCTCGTCCTCATCTCGGTCAACGTCTGCCACGTCCTCATCGCCGCTACTGGGGCTAACGTCATCTTCTTTTTCACCATGGCCCCAGGAGTAGCTTCCTGGCCTATGGTAACGCCACAGCCGGTGCGCCAAGTCCTCGAGGAAGTCAGGCAACGGCCCCACACCAACCAACTCCTCGCTCCCCAACGACTCTTCTGGGCGCTCCACTTCCTCACAAGTGCCCAGCTTTGCACCAGCTTGCACCTTCTGGGCTTTATCAGAGAAGTTGGCTACCAACACTGTAACTAACCCCTCCCCTGGTCCAACAAGGCTCCGCCCAACCGCTACGCCATCAGCCAGATGCAGGTTTTGGATGGGCTCCATGAGGCCCTCTACTCCACGCATCACTCTTGATAATCGACACCGGATTCTAGACTCTGTCCTGGGGGCAAGGTCCAGTGGCTCAGCCGTAACTACCTCTGCCCAGCCAACCTCTGGAAGCAAGGGCACATCTTCACCGTGCATCCTCACCAGCTTCCGTCCAAGGTCGACACACGCCTTACTCTGTGTCAGGTAGTCAAGGCCCAGCAAGCAGTGCTCGTCCAGATCGGCCACATACACCGGCAGCCGCTGCACTGTGCTGCCCACGCCTCCACTGGTCCCTTGAGCTGCACACAATGCCCCGTGATACCACACAGTCTCTGTGGTGCGTCTGGAAGTCGCATAGTGGTCAACATATCAGGCCACACTAGGGCCTTCTCAGCCCCAGTGTCCACTGGCAGGCGGCATGGCTTCCCATCTACTGAGCCCTCCACCTGCATCGTGCTGGTTTGACGGCAGCTTACCCAAGTCGGGGCCCGGGAACCGAGGACGGCTGGGTTTCGGCCCCCTTCTCCAGAGTTTTCCGCCTGTACCACTTCCTTAGCCTTAGGACATGCACTCGGATGGTGACCATACTTGCCACAGTCCTTGCAGCACTGCTGGAAGGCATCAGAATCCATCCGGTTGAGAGGACGTGTTCTCCGCTCCCTCCGACACCGACTACGTTTGTGCCCTTCCTCACCGCAGCCCCAACACAAGCCTTGGAAAGTGCTCGGGCTTACCTTCCTCAATGGTGTCTTCTCCACTTTAGCCTTCCGGCCCCGGAGGTCTAGGCGGGGCTGAGCAGCTGGCCCTAGGCCACTGGTTGCCTTCAGGAAGGCCTCGAACTCCAAGGCCCTCGCTAGCACCACCTGCAGGTCCTCAGGGTGTGCCTGCTTGACGTAGATTTGCAGCTGCTGGTTCTGCAAAGCGTCAACAAAGAAATCGCGGGCCAGGACCATGATCATCTCTTCCGCAGCCGCAGGGTACGACCTCCTTACCAGCGCCTCCACATCCTGCGCCAGCTGGGACAGTTTCTCGCCACGCTCACGAGTCCGCTTCTTCAAGTGGGCCCGATATACCTCGGCCTGTTGGTGGTGCCCGAAACGGCGTTTCAAAGCCTCTGCCACGCTGGTGTAAGAGGCATGTTGGGATGGCGGCAGATGCCCCAACACTTCCACTGCTGGGCCCCTTAGCGCTGTTACCAGCTGCAGGGCCTTCTCTTCCTGGCTCCTGCCCTGGGCAGATGCCAGCATTTCAAATTAGGCGACATATGCCTCCCAGGCCACCTTCCCGTCGTACTCAGCTGGCTTACGCCTCACAGAATGTCTGGAGGCTGAGGGGCTGCAGGGTGGAGAACGCGTGCCGTGAACTAACACACCCGGGGGGAGGAAGGGGGTGAGGGAGGCAACGAGGCGGGTTGACCGGGTCCGAGTTTGCCGCCACCTATACCCAAGGGAGCGGTTCCGATCGGTCCCCAGCCTTCTGCAGCGACCACTGGCTCCGACACGACGCTGCGAGGCCCGGGGATTTCCTGCGACGGACCCCAGGCAGACCTCAGCAAATCTGACACTCTGGCATCTGTTGCCAGAACCTCGTCTGACTTCTCTGCTTGCAACGTTACTACCTCGTAACGCCGCCTTTCCACCTTCACTTCCTCCCTCAGGCCGTGAACCTCGCCCTTCAGAGTCTGCACCTCCTCCATCAGTTCACTCTTCACGCTGTTGCAGGCCTTGTCGGTGTTCTGCTGAGTTTTCATCTTCACAGATGCAAGATTGCTCTGTAGCACCTCAACAAGTTGGCAGAACTGTTCCTCTGCCTTCCTTGCCTGCATCTCGACGAG
>NC_051391.1:53690360-53695360 GCF_015228065.2 Penaeus monodon
AAGTGAGAGCCAGAATGCAGAAGGGAGTCGAAGAGGAAATAGCAATGCTGATGTAAAGGAAAAAAAAAAAAAGATTGAAGACGGGAAAGAATGCAGATGAAAACAATACATCATGGAAGGTAAAAATATCCACAATGCAGAGGAGAAAGAGTTCAAAATAGAATGCAGAAGAAGAGGAAAAGGCAGAATGCAAAAGTCGAAACAGAGTGTAGGAAATAAAAACAATGCATAGCGAACAGAGAACCAGTATGAGACAGGAGGGGAAAAAAAAGGCAATGAAGTGGATAGGGGAAAAACACGAAAATGAAACAAACAGAATAAGGAAGAATGAGAAGACAGAAAACAAAACAAAATATACTAAAGAAAGAAAAAGACCCAGAACTGGAAAGAAAGTACAGACGAGGAAGGAGGAAGAAGAATGGACAAAATAAAACAGAATGAACATGTATAAGAAGAGAGGAAAAGAGGAGGAGAAATTCGAAAGAGTGTGAAGAAGTTTATGACGTCTTGACATCACTTCAAAAGACAAGTTTACGTTCCGGCTGATAAGAAATATATCTTTAAATCAGGTTTATTTGATAAATTTGTTTGTTTGTTATTTCTTACTCTCAGTAACTAATTTTAATGGATTGCTTGAACAGTTCATCACTTTAAAAAAGTTACGGTCTGTCCTTAGTAACTGGAAATCAAATGAATTATATCATTAAAAAAAACGAAACCTGAAGTTCATCTACAGTAATGACTAAAACTTTCCTATTCCTATATAAGGAAAAGCGAAACTTTGATATTATTTACTAATCAAATATAATTTCATTTAGATTTCTTGACAATGTCATGTAACACTTGACAAGTCTCGACATGGGATATTTGATCAGATCTCTCTCTCTCTCTCTCTCTCTCTCTCTCTCTCTCTCTCTCTCTCTCTCAGTCTCTCTCTCTATCTATCAGTCTATCTATCTATCTATCTCTTTCTCTATCTATCTATCTATCTGTCTATCTATCTATCTCACTCTCAGTCTCTGTCTATATCTCTCTTTCAGTCTCTCTCTCTCTCTATCTATCTGTCTGTCTATCTATCTGTCTCTCTCTCTCTCTCTCTCTCTCTCTCTCTCTCTCTCTCTCTCTCTCTCTCTCTCTCTCTCTCTCTCTCTCTCTCTCTTCCTTTTATTTTTACGGGCAAGGGTTGAGGTCACATGGAAGAGCAGCTTTAGACTGGAATCCTAGCAAAAAAAAAAAAAAAAAAAAAATCAGGAGGACCATACAGTATATATGGAAGCCTATGGTGGGGGGGGGGGTCACGCTAGCTATACGGAAAGGAAAGAGAGAAAATGCATGGATATATAACGAAGAGAGATAGAAAGGAAGAGAGAGAAAGAACGGGAATGAAGGCATGACAGATCAAGAGAGAAAGAGAGCGAATTAATGCGTGAGAGAAAAAAGAAGTAGGAAGGAGAAGATAATATATGTATGAATAAATAACGAAGACAGAGAGAAAGAATTCATGAATTGGTAATAAGGCAAGCATAGCATAGAAAGCGAACGAACGAAAGAAAATTAGAGAAAGAATTTTGTTATAGATTTCTAAAAAAAAAGAAAGAATGAAAATGAAAGATGGATTACCTCTGTGGCACTAATAGTTTCCAATGGTTGTTTATGAGTGAATGTCATAAGAACTACCTATCGTATTTAAATTCATTTATTTATTAGAGCTATCGCATATCGTAAAAGAAATATCGGGAAAAAAATAAAACTGGTTTCTCTGTTCTATGCACTATTTTCAGGTTTAAAGGAAAAAAAAAAAAAAAAAAAAAAAAGTATATTATTATATATATATATATATAATATATATATACTATATTATATATATATATATATATATATATATATATATATATATATATATATATATATATATGAATATTTTTATGGAAAATATGTTCTTATGTGATCATATGACTCAACATACACATATTCCATATAGAAATAGAACATTTAGTGAACATTTAATTGATTTGATAAATCTTGCATTGAATTGCAAATGTCCATTATTGGCCCCCAAAAAGAAAGAAAGAAAGAACAAGAAAAAGAAAAGAAGAAGAAGAAGAAGAAAAAAAAAAAAAAAAAAAAAAAAAAAAAAAAAAAAAAAAAAAACAAAAAAAAAAAAAAAAAAAAAAAAAAAAAAAAAAAAAAAAAATTAATATATATAAATAATTTTAAATATGAATGAAATTTTGTTACGTGCATAATTTATAAACAGCGCAACGCGCGAAAATCTGACACCGGCTTTACATATTAGATATAAAAGGAAATATGAGTAAATGCGATTAGAAATACTTTCATAGTTGTCAGACTTTGCAGCTGATGAAGAAATGGTTGAAATTTTATTCTGTTCTTTTACGTGGGGGCTTTTTATTTTTCCTTCTTTTCTTTTTCCTTGTTCTGCTTCTCTTTCTCCCTTCTTCTGTCTGTGTGTCTGTCTGTTTTTCTGTCTCTCTCTCTCTCTGACTCTATCTCTCTTTCTCTATCTCTCTGTTCCTTTTATTTTCTCTCTCTCTCTGATTCTGTCTCTGACTCTCTGTCTATTATCTACCTCTTTCCGTTTCTATCATTCTCTCTCTTTCTTTGATTCTATATCTATTTCTCTCTGACTCCCTATCATTCATTTCATCTCCCCTCTCCTTTCCTCCTCTCTCCTATCTTCTTCTCTCTTCCTCTCTCTCTCCTTTCTCTCTTCCTCTCTCCTCCTCTTCTCTCTCCTCTCTCTCTTCTCTCTCTCTCTTCTCTTTTTCTTCTCTCTCTCCTCTCTCATCTCTTTTCTTTTTTTCTTTTTCTTTTCTTTTCTCTCTCCCCTCTCTTCCTTTCCCCCTTCTCCTCTTCTTCCTCTATCCCCCTTCTCTCCTCATCTCGTTTTTTTTCTCTCCTCTCTGATTTCTCCCATTCCCCCTCTCTTTCCTTAATTAAAAAATCTTCTTTCATAACTTATACACCGTGCAATACTCCGTTTGAGAAAGGGAATAAACTTCTTTTAACTAAAAAAAGCATCCTAAGTTGGATCAAAGATTCCTTCGGGCAAAAAATTGTCAAATAAAATAAATACATATTTTTGTCTCTTCAATTCCAAATGCCCATTCTACACGAAATAGCTGCAGGGAATCCATCAGTGATGAAGACATATATTAAGTAAAAAACTATATTTTTGGGGGTTCAATAAAGGTTAATTTTATTAAATTTTGTTTCAAAAGCTACATTTAGTTTAATTTTGCATTCGACACAAGTGTTAAGTTGTTTATTTTTTTTAATTTTTTCCTCATCATTCCCTCTCATTCCCCAAATTTTAGTAGTTGTTTAATATAAAATTAAAAGAAAATATATTATAATATATATATATATTAATAAAAATTTTATATAATATTTTAAATATTATAGATATTTAATATATAACACACAAAAAAACAAACACAACACAACAACAAAAAAATTATATATATATATATATAATAATTTTATATATATAATAATTATATATATATAAAATATAAAATATAAAAACAAAAAAAAATCGACACATTAAATATTTTAATTATAATATAATATTATATAAAATATATATATATTAATATATATATAATATAATATATATAAATATATATTAATAATTTTATAGATATTAATAATTATATATATATATATAATATCAAAATATAATATAAATAATATAAATCATATAAATTTCATTTTAAAATTTTATACTTTACATATATATATATAATTAATATATATATATAATATATATATATAAATATATATTTATTTTTTTACATTGTATATATATATATATATATATATATATATATATATATTATTATAATATATATATTATATATATTTTATGTATAATAAACACACAAACAAACACAAACACAAAAAATAATAATAAATATATTATATAATAATACTATTATATATATATTATATTATAATATATATATATATATATAATATATATATATATATATATATATGTTTTGTTTGTTGTTGTTGTTTGTGTGTGTGTGTGTGTGTGTGTGTGTTTATATAAATATTTATAAATGAATATATAAATAAATTAACAAATAAATGAATAAACACACACACACACACACACAGGGACTATATCTTCATCAGAAATACATACATTAGCGGGATTACAGAGGCATGACCTGAATAGCCACCTGGCGCCCGTGACTTGTCGCTCGTTACCTGCATGATTGTTGCATCGACCTTTAATATTTTGAAGCTGCTCGATGCGATGTTTTCATTTTTTGGCGTCGCGGTGTATGTAGCTTCCATGATTTTTCTTATCTGTGTATTCAGTCCTCCATGGATTACTCCTGCATGCGTTTAGTACAGATGTCCAGCCTCGTCTACATGGAAGTTCTGTGGTGAAGGATATCAGGGTGATATTCGGTTGAATTCTGGTGCAGATACCACGTCCCCCTTCCCCATGAATACGCTGTCTCGTATTTGCTGTAGGGTATGTGGTGTACAGTGCTGTTGAGGTTGTTTGCGGACGGTTTCCTGGCTCGTTTTATATCGATGAACCGTCTTCATTGCGACAGTTGTAGAAAAGGTGTGAATGAGAATATCGTCACAATTCAAGAGACGTATTGTATTGTGAAGAAATTCGTTCTCATTCGGATTATATCATAAGGTCATCGGAGTTCTTCAAGTGAGAATCAGTGATGACCTCCACATGGCCAGACAGCTAAGGGTAAACTGTAGGAGGAGACCCCCAGCAGCCCCTGTATAAGAGGTCTCCCGAAAGTACACTCGCTATCTTTTCTCTTTCTGACTCAACAATAAGAAACGACAACAAAAACGGTGGGAAAAAGCGTCGTGATTCATTTACTTAAAATAATCTTCCGCGTTAACAGCTAATGTTATATGAATATAGTGTGGGATTAAAATGCAAAAATATCTAAAATGTTTAAAAATCTATCAATAGATAAGGTTTCTCATAA
>NC_051391.1:53712860-53720360 GCF_015228065.2 Penaeus monodon
AAAGGTCTTTGGAATGTTATATACACATTCATTCATTTTTCGGATCCCTTAATGATCACCTTCAATTAAGCATAGTCTTAGGATTATTATTTAAACCAGACTGATTAAAAGATGAATCAGGCACAAAAAACAAACCACCACAAAGCATTTTTATTGCCTAATATAAAAACTTAACGACCCGGAACCTGTAGTTAAAGATTCAGATCCACGTTCTTATTTATACTTTATTACCACGTTTGTCCTGTGAGCAATGTCGTTAAGCTGACGTCAACATTCTTTTGTCTATATATAATATTGCATATCCTAATGTCAATGATTACCAAGAAATAAGTAGTTGCTTGGATAAATTGCAAACTAACATTTATAAGAACACAAAGGCATCATGAACATGTAAGGGTAATTGTTACTTATTATCAATCTGCAAAGTAAACGCATCGATCAGATACCCAGAAATTCGCCAATGTGAATCATGCATGGGCACACGCACGCAAACGCAAATGCACACACACACACACACACACACACACACACACACACACACACACACACACACACACACACACACACACGCACGCACCACGCACACACACGCACGCACACACACACACGCACATTAATGTTCACTTGTAATCTTAAATAAGTACTAGTATGTGTTTAATACTCAATGTTACATCGGGCAAAAATGGTGAAACAAATATTACTTATTGTAATATGAATACACAACATCCATGAAATTAAACTTACTAATATTTGTTTAGGAAACCACGTCAAAAATCAATTATACTGGACAACACCCATCTATTATATTAGTATAAGCATGCACACTCATACATACACATGAATATACACACGCATACACACATGAGGAAGCACATGAACATGCATACATACAGACACACACACAGATATTCCTGGAGTTTTTACACATGAAAACACACATACAGTCTTCTCCACTTCCTATTTTCTCCCCTTCTCCATCTGCCGCCTCCTCCTTTAATTCCTGCCACTTGTCCGAGTGCTTGGCTCTCCTGCCCCCTCTCTGGCCGCCCTTCTGGTTCTTCCTCTTCTTCATCTCACTCTGTTTCAGCCTGTTTGTCGGCCTCTCGAGGAGGACGAACACTGCTCCCGCGATGGCTAAGCAGTTGCCTTAGTCCGCAGGGGCCCTAGGCGATCGAGTTCACCAACTGCTGGTCCACCTACGAGTTCCATATGCGAGGAAGCTGCTCCAGGAACTGGGTCTTCGTGGGGCCCGGACCGGTCACGGTGATTGATTGATTATTTTAAATCATCTGCCGCATTATCTAAGATAATTAGCGGTGTTAAATTAATATTATGCATAATTTGATTTAATTCAAAATATTGGTCTACTTTAGGAAACTAGTGAGACCTAAGTCCCAATCCTCCACAATACATTTTTCAGTAGGGGAAACAAGTACATACGTCTTTGGTCTGAGAATATTACACATCTTTTCAATACATGTGCGACCGTTAATGGGTCTTGGCATATCTCACTTTTAGGCACCATCGGCCCATGAGTCAGGCTTGTGTGTCCAATTCTCAGTCTTGTTAACACAACTTCTACTTGTCGGTTGGGATGGACAAGGCTATCTCTAATCTCCCACAGTTTGTTTCTAGATGTACGTCTCCATTGCTTCCTTTATTTATTGCGAAGACAACTTCTGGTGCTGAGTGGTGTGTGGGAGAGGAAAACGAGCATCAGCTCGCTCATTTCCACTAATACCAACATGCGCTGGCACCAAACATAGTTATCTTTTTACGTGCTGACATTAGTGTAAGCCAATCTTGAACCTCCCTCGCCACTGGACGAAGCTCTTGATAGCTTGCAAGGTAATACGAGAGTTGCAATGTATTACAAAAGAATGGTCTGTAAGATCTCAAGTCATCTTGACTGCTGCAAGGATGGCATGTAACTCTGCAGTGAAGATCGAGGCTGCCGAAAAGACTATCAAATGGAATCTTCCTCCTGCTCACTGCTGCAAAGCCCACACCATTTTCAGATTTCGAACCACCTGTATATATTGCATCCTAGAACTTAGAAGTGTGTTGAAGAAATCTCTCCCCCTTCCCTATTCCGACCAAATGCAGCTCGACTTGATTGCTTAAGGGGGAGGGGGGGGGGAGGGAGTTTCAACAGCTAGAACCTTAGTGAGATTAAATTGAGATCTTCCACGAGATTCCTCATTCTCCTTCCATAGCATCGGCTATACTTAAGGAGGTTGAAAACAATCCTGGACTCCTTGGTACTGTCGTGCAGTCAGTCACGTTAATGTCGTCCTCGTGTAATGAAAGAGGCAGTTCTTCACATAAAGGTGAAGACCTGAAAGCCCCTGAACAGATTCTGAGAGCTTCATTAAGAAATGAGACCAACATCCGGAGAATAGCGGGAGTTGGAAATTAATAAGCCTCACATCCATAGTCAAGTTTACTATGAATTACCACCCGTTAAAGCGTACCGCAAAATAGATGTGAAAGAACCCGCAAAATACTAAGCGTTTTGTAACTTTCACCTTTAACTTTTTGATGTGATACACCCATGTAAGCCTTGACTCAAAAATTAGACCCAAGTAGTTCACCTCTTGGAATAAATGCAGTGGGTTTGCTACTAAATAGAGGGAAGGAGGGATTTTTTTTTATATTGCATAACCATGGTCTTGCATGAAGAAAATTCGAACCCATGGTATGTTGCATACTGCACAACTTGATTTACTGCAGTCTACATGTGTCCTTGCACATACTGTAAGTCTCTTTCAGACCAATATAGTGTGAAGTCATCCACAGACTACACGTGACAGCACTTGGAACGGCCATTACAATGTCATTTAGAGCAATGCCAAACACACTCCCGTATGGGAATTCGTCCAGCTGATCTTCCAGGTTAGAGAAACTGTTTCCCACCTGCACTCTAAACTTCCTATCAGCAAGGAAACTTTGCATGGAGGTAGGTAATCCTTTCAACCAGGGAGGACTCTCGTTCGCCAAAGCTCATGTCGAACTTCACCTCGACTGAGACCAGCGTGCCCACAGCCAAAGTGTGGCAGTCATCTTATGGCGCGATTCAACTGCCTCTATCTTCGTCTGGGACCAGATTTGGGTCCGAGTGCTCTACCGGACGTAGTGTTTCAACTGCGAAAAGCACTGCCGTGCTAGACCGCAAATACCTCTCACATACTTTTCATTTGAGAAACATAGAGCACAAGAACGTATTCCATGTTTTCGCCACAGTTTCATGTTTCATTTCGTATAATTTTAGGAGAAAGAATACCATAGCGTTTATGGGTGAAAACATCGAAAAAGAGAAAAGACATGGGTGTTTTCAGTTGGAGAAAAGCCGCGTTTTCTACGAATTACATAAAATGAACAAGGAGTGTTTTTTAAGAGGTTCCTGAATCGTGTGAAGCCACGCATTCAGAAAAAGATACACAGTTGAGAAAAACATTGGTCTGCAGGAAATGCCTATCATTAACATTTAGCAACATTCAAGTGTTAAATAGCACTTTAAATTTTTCATCTTTCATATACGATGTTGCTGTTGCTCACATCAATAATCAGTAAATCAAGTAGCAGAACTGCGTGCAGGGAACCAAAAAGGTTTCCGAGATTGTATATTTTGGGGGGTCGTTTGGCAGAAAGAAGTGTCCTATATTTTAAAACTCATTAGTGAGTTAAAATCCTAATACTCCTGTAGTGCAAGTGGATAAAGGTATTGGAACTAACAACAAACTGCATGGTAAATAATGGAACAGTTTACATTTTTACCCAGCACACAATTTTCTGGCATGCTTTGGCGATCCATGCAATGCTTTGATCTTTCCCATCACAAATTTCTAGTTTCCCTCATCAGGAGGACCTGTGAGAAATCGAGGTTTTCACTTGAGGGAACATGAATCTGAGTAATATACATTTTAAATGATTAGGCTATGCTAGGCTAGGTTTTAGGTGGGCAATTCATCATTTCATGCAATCAACAATTATCTGATGTGCATTAAGTGTGTTTGGCATATATGTGGTGCTTTGATTTATATAATACTTGATTTCCCACAATCCCAAAGACCATTAGGGATGATGCAGTAGGCGTATCACAAAAACTAGACATTAGCGATGGGAAAGAGGTACATAACCAATTAAAACACTTCACCGTTATATAAAATCTTAAGTTAATTCCAGGGTTTGAACTCCCTCCCTGAACTTCCTTGATAATTCCAGTTACGATGTAGAGGAAGCGTGTTAGCCTTTATCCATACACTTCTAGCTAGACATTGATCTGAATCACAATAAGTACCAATAAGTTTTACCTATAAATAAAACATACAGTAGTTATTTTCTGAGTAAATTAACAAGTATACTGCAGTCTTTTTTTCAAGAGAATCATGTTCACAGATATATCAATAAAGTGTAAGCCAGATCTCGAAGATTATTCCTGAAGTGTGTTAAACCATTTAAGACACTGAAGGGCAGCTATTTGCAACTGCCATCAGCATCTGTAAGGGTGGCAAGATGTGGCAAGTGTTTTCATTACACTGTGGAACTTCCCCTACTATATTGGAGCAATGAATGGCAATCAATTTTGGATGCAGAAGCCGACAGCTCAGGATCAAAATAAGAAAAAGTTATCATGCTAGCCTTGGTTAATACCAATTACAAGTTCCTGTTTGCTGACGTTGGAACCCAAGGTGATGCTGTGTTTGAGACAAGTCTACACTCTAGGGAAGGATCCGGATATTGGACTCAGTTCATAATGAAGCTCTCAGAATCTGTACAGGGGCTTTCAGGTCTGCACCTGTGAAGTCCCTGTATGCTGAGAGTGGGGAAACACCTCTTACATCATACCGAGACTACATGAACCTGATTTACTACATGAGACTACAAAGGATTCCGGGATCTCCTACATCCAGACATGGTTTTCAACCTCCTTGAGGATAGCCGTTCCTATGGTAGGAGAATGAGGAATCGTGTGGAAGATCACCCTTGTATTTGGTTATTTTAGAAACAAGATAAACAGGTAATTTACAACTACTTAAGTGATAGTCTGCATTTGGGAAAATGTATATAAAAAGATCTCTCTTTGTTGCTGCTATTTTTACTAACAAGATAGAGTTAAGAAACTGTATTAAGTGATATAAAATGGCCAATTAAAAAAAAAGAAAAAAAGACCCAGGTTGAAATCGTGATTTTGTTCTTTCTCTATTAAATATTCTATTGTTCCGTTTCGGATTTGGTCTCCTGTTCTAAGAAAACAATTTTACTTTAACATGTACATTTTGTGCTATGGGAATTCTATACATGTTATGGAATTTAATAAAAAGGATGTTAGCATACCAGTAGCGAGGCTTTCCTGGTTTTAAAATTAATTTTCTAAAGTATAATGGTTTATACTTAAGTTTAAAATACTTAATACTTAAATACTTAAATGGATAGTTTGTTTGCATAATGTGTGTAACTGTTGTTTTAACATTTTGTAGGTACGTTATGATAAATTGTTTTTTTGTGATTTAATTGAATATAAGCATAAATCAAATTTCCGCCCCCCCGCCTCTCTCTCTCTCCCTCTCTAATGCAGATACACACAAACTTACAAACACAGTTAAATACACATGCATATCCAGTTGTGAAGTTTGAAATCGTATACGTGAGCTATCTGGTATGTGAGTTTTTGTGAGGCAGGTGTATGTATTCCTGATAGAATCTCGATCTGTCCAACGTGTTATTTTTATAATCAGGTATAAGGTATACGATAGGGGGATATACACACGCACATAAGGCGCGCATGCATGTACGCACGCACGCACGCGCGCACGCACGCACGCGCGCACGCACGCACGCACGCACACACACACACACACACAACAGCACACACGCATACCACACACACACACACACACACACACACACACACACACACACATACATTTTAAAAATTCAGATTCACGTTATTATTTACACTTTGCTATCGAAAAAATAAGTCGCTTGGATAAATTGAAAACTTGAGTTGAAAGGAATGAAAATACGTCATGCAAAATAACATAAAATCCGGAACATGTAATGGAAATCACTATATATTCACCTATATTGCACTGAATAAATTCCCAGATACTCCCTAATATTAGTCGTTAAGACTAACCGACCAAACCCGTTTTCATAATGATAAGTACATTAAATCCAACGCTGCATAAAGGATGCAACACAAGATAAGCTGCATACATCGAATAAATGCCATTGAAAATCTCTGAATAATTGTCATGCAGGAATAAACAGACCAGAATCGTTATCATACAGATAAGCACAACCAGGCACCAAAAGCCAGTATTGGATATCGTATGTAACACAATACCTGCGTTTTAATACGGCCACACATAATTGCTATCGACAGGCCTGCGATTCTGGTTGCCATTCTAATATATACAACTAATGTGTGACGTCTGTAACAGTATGCTTCTTATCGGGATGTGTTGATCAGATCACCATGCACGGGAGGTCGCTGTGCCTGGTGCCTGGCAAGTGATTTAAGCCGAGAGTGTTTACAAAGTAAGCTCGTATATTTAGCGGGTCTCAAACAGCTTAGTATCGAATCTTGTCTGTATTTGCATATTTATAGCTTATTGGATTCCCAATCTCTAATCATTTCGCATTTGCTATTTATCACGGAAGACATCTATGTTCGCATGAATATTCATTTCCTATTCATGATTTTGTATTTTTATGGCGTAACTTTGGATCTTTTAACCCTTTAACCCTCTCTGACTCCTCTCTGGCAGTCAGCAAAAGGAGATGTTGCTGCGCTGCCTTCAATGCAGCCAAAGGCAAAAATTCACTTAAGGATATTCAGTACGCGGTGTGTATCAAAGAAATTACATGTGTAATTCTGGATAAAAGCATTCATGAAATATTACTAAACACTACAAATTGCAAACACTTATCAATTGTAAAAACAATATGAACTACAAAATGATTTTTACTAAGGGTTTTACAGTTGAAAACAAAACACAAATTTTGATACGTTATTTTCATTATCATTATTTTATTATTATTATTATTATTATTTTTTTTTTTTTTTACATTGCGTTGGGAAGGAAAGCAATTAGAAATAACCAGTAACCCTTCACAACACATGGAAACATAATTCAGGCTTTCTTTGCTCCTTGGAAAACATATTCTAATTAAATTACTTGAGATCTATATTCCAATATCAAATCGCATTCAAGATTCTTTTTGTATTTGGAAGGTAAACAGAAAGTTATTTTACCAATGTGTGTGAGGCATACGTATATGTTAAGGATGGCTTTTGCACAAGACATCGATTTTAATTGTATTATGATAATGTGAAATACAAAACGTAAAAGTTGAAATACAATAGATTTTCCCACACAGTATTTATGAAACCGGCCAAATCCAACGGTGCAGTTTCCTTCGGCTTTGGCACTCTGGCAAAGGACAACACACTTCCACCATGTATATTCTACTAAGAAAGGCCTTGATGAGTAG
>NC_051391.1:53727860-53730360 GCF_015228065.2 Penaeus monodon
TATGTAGAATAACGGCTTAGGCATTATGTATAAAAATGCTATATGTACATAGAGAGGCAGACAGACAGATAGACTGATAGACAGATAGATAGATATATAGACAAGCAGATAGATAGAGAGACATATAAATAGAAAACAGATAGATAGATGGATAGATAGACAAATAGACAGACAGATAGGTAGAGATAGATATATGGACACACACAGACGCTTGCTTGCTTCCAGGATTCATGTTGAACAGATTGTAAATAAACCAGCAACGGGAAGAGCAAGAAAACATACGAATACACCAGAGGCCTTTTCGCCGTATTGCTTCTCCAGAGAAGCAATAGAGCGAAAAATCCTTCGGCATATTCGTGTGTTCTCTTGTTCTTCCCTTCGTTGGGTCATTCACACACACACACACACACACACAGTCATCCATATACATACATACATACATTAACATAAATATACATAAATATACAAACACACGAGTATGTGTGTCCATGTTCGTGTGTGTGTATGTATGTATATTGATTTGCGCGCGCGCACACACACACACACACACACACACACACACACACACCACACACACACACACACACACACACACACACACACACACACACACACACACACACACACGCTGTTACACCTTTCCTGTCTCACATCCTCACGTAGACCTCATGGAGGATGTACGAATCAGCCCATCGACTCATTATATCAGAATTCACTCTGGAATAATAGTTTCTGTTAACTGAATAAAACACAGTCACATCACAAATGTATACTGGGCGTTACTTTTGAAGGACTATTCAAGATAGATTTTCAAGCACATATATATGAATACAGCCTTGGTTATTCTGACAAAGAAAAAGGTATCATGCCTGGATGTGTGCTCTCGATGGCTGTGAGGCCACTCATTATTTAATTGAAGTTTAATGTAACATACCATGACAAAACTCCTTTTTTCTCTTACTTAACTTTACCTTTCATCCACAGAGAACATTTTAAACTATAACAAAATTCAACACACCATTATTCATATCTAGACATCAAAATCAAAGGTAGCAGCAGGTACCTCCCTTCCATACCCTTCCGGCCTAACCATCGAGAGAGTGTAGTAAACAAAACGTTCCATGTCATTTCGTATATCATTTTAACTAAATAATAGCCTCTTCTTGATCCTTATATTTGTGCAAAATGAAAAAAACTTTTTATATAGAATAGAATCATACATATAATAGAATCATACGTATATGACATAACAGAAACAACGAAAGCATACTTATATTTAGTATAAAAATATAAGTATAAAAATTTCGTTCCAGGAGTAGAATTTTTTTATTCTATAATGCACTGCCCCCCAAAAATTAATACAACTTATGCATATAAATAACACAGGAAAAGTAGAATTTGAGAAAACGAGTGTAACAACACACCCATCCATATATGTCTGTTGTTACACTTGTCACACACACACAGTATATATATATATATATGTGTGTGTGTGTGTGTGTGTGTGTGTGTGTGTGTGTGTGTGTGCGCGTGCGTGCAAGAAATATGTATTACCAAATTCCTCCTTTCTGCATTGCGACTTCATGAGTTGAAAATAGCGTGCCACATGCACATCCAAACACAAATATATATATATATATATATATATATATATATATATATATATATATATATATATATATATATATATATATATATATATATATGTGTGTGTGTGTGTGTGTGTGTGTGTGTGTGTGTGTGTGTGTGTGTGTGTTGTGCGCACATGTATGTGTGCGCGAGCGATCACGCAGTACTTATCGACCAAGTGAGATTTCCCCGGCGGTGCCTCTCTCCCAATTCATTTAGATCCGACCATCATTTCCCCCCACTTGGCCGTGAAACCGAGGCCACTCACAACAGGCGGTGGCGCTGACGAACACTCTAATAAGACTGCAAGATCTCCGGGGGCTTTTGTGCGGTTCTCGGGCCACCAAAAATCCGATACAAATCAAATAGACTCGGGGAGGGAGAGAAGGAAGATGAGTGTGCACAAGATAATGGAATTCTGAAAAGTCGCTTGCTAGTTTCGTGTAGAATAGGTTTGAGTTTTTTTTTTTTTTATTATTGTTATTATTAGTTATCATTATTGTTGTTGTTATTGTTGTTCTCGTTACTGCTGTTCTTGTTGATTGTTAGTATTATCTTCGTATTTTTTTCTGTTATTATCAATAATATATTTTTGTTCTTATTCTACTTCATTTCCATATAAATCAAAATCACGAAAAAAATAGTATAAATATTGGTAACACAATCACCTTTTGTCAACTGAAAATAATACAAATAAAAGTCAAAATAAAATTTCAAACCCACAACTGTGACATAACTCAAAGCACGACAAAAATCCACGAATATGAATAAACTACTTTCGATTCCCCGAGCAGATAAAAGGACAGACATATGATTCCATGACGCTGAAAAAAGAAAGAAAAAAGTATAAAAGAAATAAACCAAAAACACA
>NC_051391.1:53760360-53762510 GCF_015228065.2 Penaeus monodon
ACAGACTGCATCACAGCTTAGCTAAATGTCAGGGTGTTCAGCCAGAAATGATAGATGTGCATTCTGTAGAATTATAAAAAAAAGTCTGGGGACAGCCTAATGGCTCAACGTATTTTGTTCTGTAAAAAAAAACATGAATTATAGTTTTATGGAAGTTTTATTAATCAGTAAAAAAAAAAAAAAAAAAAAAAAAAAAAACATGTATCAACCTGTCTGTCTATCTATCTGTCTCTATGTATCTATCTATCCATCTCCTTGTCTATCTATCTATCTGTCTCTATTATGTATCTCTATCCATCTACTTGTCTATCTATCTATCTGTCTCTCTCTATGTATCTATCTATCCATCTACCTCTCTATCTATCTATCTGCCTATGTATATATCAATTAATCTATCTACATAACATATATATCGTAAATCTAAAAAAAGCAAAATGGTAGGAAAAGATCAGTTTTGGTTCAAGAGAAGGTTTTAGAACACGAAAAGCCATGGCATAATGTGAGTGAAGGCAGACAGGATTTTGGAACACGATCAAGTCACGGGGTTGTTCCTTCCAGAGTTCGGAAAAGCTTTCGAAAGATTTCATTGAAAGAAACTTGTGGAGGTTCTAAAAAAAGAAAGTCGAGAGGCTAAGAGATGAATAAAGCTTTCGTAAAAAAAAAAAAACGGGAGTCAGAAGTCAGAGGACGTTGAGTAAATTTGCAAACATTGCAGATGTTGAAGTATTTTCTGTAATACTGAAGAAGTGATGTAGAAAAGGAAAGCCAATGAATTAGAGGAATGATTACAAATGCTGATGAATCTGAGGTAATAAAGGAAAGAATGAGTTTTATTACCGCGTAAAAGTGAGCCGAATTCTAGAGTTAATTTGAAAGTGCAGTTTCGAAGTGAAGAATCATTGTTGGTAAAAAACTAAAAAATGCATGAAAATTTGCATAAGAAAATATTATTATTTATTTAAAAAAGAGTTCAAAACAGGAATTATCTTGTAACCATATTTACACGAGGAAGGGATCCAAGGAAAAAGAAATCAATATCAAATTTATTCAAAGAAAGAACTCCCTTTAGATTCATACATTCCCAACACGAGCAATACAAACAAGGACAAGATAACAAAACAAGGAATTAAAGAACCCATGATTAAAAGGTTCTTAGAAAACAGGTCAAACAGAATCATTTCAATAATAGTAACCGCTCACACAGCACCTCATACATCAACACGGCCGCACAATTACAAAGAATTAGACTGCGTAAAACTATGAAGCACAAGCTATTAGTAAGCATAGTGGAACGTTAGTAAATTACAATTTCAATACTTTAGTCGGATTTAGATATCAAAGTGCGATCTGATTCGATGAAAGACTAAAAATCGATTAGAACAATCTGGGCAAAACAAAACACTGGGCAAAGGAAGCCTGGACAGGACATCCATGCTTAACCTGAAACCCACAAGATATATAGACAGCAGAAAAACTTAAGAATGCTGTCCTTAGTGGGAATAAGCTATCATGTAGTTATACAATTGCGCTCTTGCCTCTTATAGGGAAAAACAACTTAATGGGTACAATTATTTTAAAAAAGGATATTATGAAAGCTTGCAGAAGTTCCGTATTGGGAAAATCAAGGAGTCGATACATTTGTTTAGGAGTTCACGTCCTTAACAATAAAGAACCAAGAGTGGAACAACAACAACAACAAAATAGAACTAGAAAGGTCGCATACACCATATAGAGTCAGAGGAAGGGAAAAAAATACTCAGGCAAAGGGAAGGCAAGATGTCAAGAAAGATATAATCAACAAATGGACTAACTGATCACGCATTTCTTCCATTATATTAGTAGGAAGATTCAATTTCTGACAGCTTCTGGTATTCGAATATTCGCACATTGTGAAGTAGGATCGTCAAACATTGTGAAGTAGGATCGTCTAAATAAGCCACTCTAAACTGCAAGAGATAAGAGGAAGTAGGTTGAAATATCTTAGAGATACAGTGAGATACCGAGATATTGTAACGGCGAGACGAATGGGTAGATTGTGTGCAATAGGATTTCAAAAAGACATTTATTGTTACCCAATAAAGTGAAAACAGGTACATAGACGGAATGAAAACGAAACGCGAATTGGAAGATAAGTAAATAAAGCGATTATA
>NC_051391.1:53762610-53765110 GCF_015228065.2 Penaeus monodon
TTTTTTTGATTTTCACCTCAGCTAGAGTTTATGGGGTTATTTTACGTCTGGATCATGCTGAATCAATAGATGTTATTTTGACAGGTGTTTTTTTATCTTTTGTACTGTATTTATGCAGATATGTGAGCTGTAAGAGGGATATGTGATTCATGTAGTGCATTTGATGTGTTTTTAATAATTTTCCAGGTTCCAGTGTTATGGTCACTGAGTGGAGGTATAGTGTAATATAGTATGATCCCATTACTTGGTAGATAGTATCATTCACATTGAATTATTAGGGGAATGCATTTTCCTGAAATGTGGGTCGAACATTTGTATGCTTCTGTCATTCAACTTTTGCACTTTTTAATTAACAACTAGGAGAAACTTGGACCAAGGTGCCACGTAATTACTTTCAAGATTTCCCAACACCAAATACTAAAGCGTAAATTAACATTCTGTGGGATTACAGAACTTGTTTAGGTGTGTTCTGTGTTTGTTGTGGAATGCGTCATCTTTCTGTACCGCAGAAGGCATTACAGTAAGACACGATATATTACTTCCAGACGTGGCACTTCCAGACATGACATTTCCAGACATGACACTCCTCGACATGACACTTCCCTACACGATACCCCCAGACATGACGCAGAACCATCGAACGGATATACCATCTCCTCATAACATATCTATCACCTTAACACAAGCCCAGCTTGATGATCCTCATTATGGGAACCTTAACCGTGTCACTTAACGAATAAAGTCCCTTGATATACATTCAACCCGAGATCAATTCCTCTTTGGACGACCCGTTGCTTCCTTTAATGAGCACCTTTTGACGACCTGTAATTGCTCTCTCTCATCAGCATCTCCAAGACTGGTACGACTCGCGACACTCCTGCCCGCCTCTCGCCTCTGCATCGACGTCTAGAAAGGGTTAATTGCAATGACTTCTTGGTTGCTGATTGATAAAAGAAAAGTGACTTGGGTGATTAGTGTTGGAAACGCTTGTTCATGCTACCGATGGAATTGTGGCTTATGTACGCTTATTTTCAATTTTATTTCATTATTATTATTATACTTATTGTTTTTATTATTATTATTATTATCATTATTGTTTTTATTATTATTATTGTCATTGTTTTTTTTAAGTCGCAAATTGTTGTTATTTTTTTGAGAGATGCAAGTTTGTTTGTTTATTTATATCTAGAAAGTGAAGAAAAAAGTGTAAAGTTCATTACGTGATTTATTCTATATTCGCTCCGATAAAAGAAAATACTTTGACGATCTTAAAAAATTCACCCCCCTTTTTGACCCCCCTTGGGTTAAAAATTCTAATCGGATCGCAGTTGGGGAAATTTTCTCTCTCCCTCTCTCTTTTCCCTCTTCTCTTTTCCCTCTCTCTCTCCTCCTCTCTCTTTCCTCTCTCTCTCTCTCCCTCGCCCCTCTCCTCCTCTCTCTTTTCTCTCTTCTCTCTCTCTCCTTCTCTCTCTCCCCCTCTCTCTCTCTTCTCTCTCTCTCCTCCTTCCTTTCTCTCCTCTCTTTCTTTTTTCTTTTTTTTTTGGGAAAATATTTCAAACTAAATTTTGTTATCTTTTGCATTCAAAAAACACAAAACAAAAAACCAAACACCACACAACCCAACCCAACCCCAACCCCACAACACGCACACAAATAAGTATATTATTTCTCTCTACTTTTATTACCACATATATATGAATGTGTATATATAAAAACCATAGTTTTTTCCCACATTTTAATAAAGGTTTTATATAAAATAATTAAAAATAAATAAGTTTAATATATATATAATAATATATATATATATATATTATATTTATATTAATATATATAATATTTATATATATATATTTAAAATTATTTATATATGATAATATAATATATATTTTATTATATATATATTTTATTATATTTTCTTATATTTAATTTAATAATATTTATATAAAAATTGTATTATTTATAATATAATAATATTATAAAATTTTATATATATATATATATTAACACACCACCTGTATTGTTTTTAAATCTTTTGTGTATATATACCTTCTAAAAAATTTATATATATGCATATGTAGTATATATATATATATATATTATATATATAATATATATATATATATAATATTATAATATGTTATATATATATAATATATATATATATATATATTAATATATTATTATATATTAATATGTACATAATATATATTATTATTATTAAAATATTTATTTATATATATATTATTATATATATTTTATTTCTGTTGTGGTGTGTGTGTGGTGGGGTGTTTTTTGGGGATATTATTTATTTTATATATTTAATTATATATTATATATATTATATAATTTTATATTGTGTGGGTGGTTTTTGGGTGTGTGTGTGGTGGTGTGTGTGTGTGTGTTGTGTGTATGGGTTTTTGTGTGGTAAATATTATTATAATATATATTTCTTTTTATATTTATTTTTAAAATCTTGGTGTGTACATGTGTTGGGGGTTGG
>NC_051391.1:53767610-53781158 GCF_015228065.2 Penaeus monodon
GAGAGAGAGACAGAGACAGAGACAGAGACAGAGACAGAGACAGAGGACAGAGACAGAGAGAGAGAGAGAGAGAGAAATCGCTGGACGTTCTGTTACACTTTTTTTTTCTTTTTTTTCGGGGACTGATTTTTGGGAAAGTAAAATAGAAGACCCAGAATTTCGCAATTCTACTGACACAGACTGCATCACAGCTTAGCTAAATGTCAGGGTGTTCAGCCAGAAATGATAGATGTGCATTCTGTAGAATTATAAAAAAAAAGTTTGGGGACAGCCTAATGGCTCAACGTATTTTGTACTGTAAAAAAACATGAATTTATAGTTTTATGGAAGTTATTATCCAGTAAAAAAAAAAAAAAGAAAAAAAAAAAAAACATGTATCAACCTGTCTGTCTATCTATCTGTCTCTATGTATCTATCTATCCATCTCCTTGTCTATCTATCTATCTGTCTCTATTTATGTATCTCTATCCATCTACTTGTCTATCTATCTATCTGTCTCTCTCTATGTATCTATCTATCCATCTACCTCTCTATCTATCTATCTGCCTATGTATATATCAATTAATCTATCTACATATACATATATATCGTAAATCTAAAAAAAGCAAAATGGTAGAAAAGATCAGTTTTGGTTCAAGAGAAGGTTTTAGAACACGAAAAGCCATTGGCATAATGTGAGTGAAGGCAGACAGGATTTTGGAACACGATCAAGTCACGGGGTTGTTCCTTCCAGAGTTCGGAAAAGCTTTCGAAAGATTTCATTGAAAGAAACTTGTGGAGGTTCTAAAAAAAGAAAGTTGGAGAGGCTAAGAGATGAATAAAGCTTTCGTAAAAAAAAAAACGGGAGTCAGAAGTCAGAGGACGTTGAGTAAAATTTGCAAACATTGCAGATGTTGAAGTATTTTCCTGTAATACTGAAGAAGTGATGTAGAAAAGGAAAGCCAATGAATTAGAGGAATGATTACAAATGCTGATGAATCTGAGGTAATAAAGGAAAGAATGAGTTTTATTACCGCGTAAAAGTGAGCCGAATTCTAGAGTTAATTTGAAAGTGCAGTTTTCGAAGTGAAGAATCATTTGTTGGTAAAAAACTAAAAATGCATGAAAATTTGCATAAGAAAAGATTATTATTTATTTAAAAAAGAGTTCAAAACAGGAATTTTCTTGTAAGCATATTTACACGAGGAAGGGATCCAAGGAAAAAGAAATCAATATCAAATTTATTCAAAGAAAGAACTCCCTTTAGATTCATACATTCCCAACACGAGCAATACAAACAAGGACAAGATAACAAAACAAGGAATTAAAGAACCCATGATTAAAAGGTTCTTAGAAAACAGGTCAAACAGAATCATTTCAATAATAGTAACCGCTCACACAGCACCTCATACATCAACACGGCCGCACAACTACAAAGAATTAGACTACGTAAAACTATGAAGCACAAGCTATTAGTAAGCATAGTGGAACGTTAGTAAATGACAATTTCAATACTTTAGTCGGATTTAGATATCAAAGTGCGATCTGATTCGATGAAAGACTAAAAATCGATTAGAACAATCTGGGCAAAACAAAACACTGGGCAAAGGAAGCCTGGACAGGACATCCATGCTTAACCTGAAACCCACAAGATATATAGACAGCAGAAAAACTTAAGAATGCTGTCCTTAGTGGGAATAAGCTATCATGTAGTTATACAATTGCGCTCTTGCCTCTTATAGGGAAAAACAACTTAATAGGTACAATTATTTTTAAAAAGGAGATTATGAAAGCTTGCAGAAGTTCCGTATTGGGAAAATCAAGGAGTCGATACATTTGTTTAGGAGTTCACGTCCTTAACAATAAAGAACCAAGAGTGGAACAACAACAACAACAAAATAGAACTAGAAAGGTCGCATACACCATATAGAGTCAGAGGAAGGAAAAAAAATACTCAGGCAAAGGGAAGGCAAGATGTCAAGAAAGATATAATCAACAAATGGACTAACTGATCACGCATTTCTTCCATTATATTAGTAGGAAGATTAAATTTCTGACAGCTTCTGGTATTCGAATATTCGCTGAGAAAGTAATAACTGTCTGTCATCTATAAACGAAAGCATTGTGAAGTAGGATCGTCTAAATAAGCCACTCTAAACTACAAGAGATAAGAGGAAGTAGGTTGAAATATCTTAGAGATACAGTGAGATACCGAGATATTGTACGGCGAGACGAATGGGTAGATGTGTGTGCAATAGGATTTCAAAAAGACATTTTTTGTTACCCAAAAAAGTGAAAACAGTACATAGACGGAATGAAACGAAAACGCGAATTGGGAAAGATAAGTAAATAAGCGATTATAGATAAATTTAGGTGGTGAGAATGACTACTCACCCCCCTTCACCACACACACACAACTCACTCATTCATTCACTTACTCACTCACTCAATCATTTACACACACACTCACTTACCCACTCATTTACACACACTCACTCACTCACTCACTCCTTTACACACACTCACTCACTCTTTTCACCCCATCACTTACCATCAAAACATTCACTCACTCACATTCACACCACTCATTTCACACACTCACCCACTCATTCACACACACACGGCTCATTCCTCGCACACTCACTCATTCACACACTTACTCATTCACTCATTCACTCACTCATTCACACACTCACTCATTCACAAACTTACTCATTCACTCAAACACTCACTCATTAAACACACACTCTTCATACACTACACTCATCACACACTCTTTAACCACACTTATTCACGTACTTCATTACACACACACTCCAAACTCACATTTCACACCACTCATTCACACACTCACTCATTCACCCCAACCACATTCCACACTCACTCATTCCACGCACTTTCACACACCACTCATTCACAGCCTCATTTACCACTCACTCATTCACACACTCAACTCATTCACAGACTTACTCATTCACTCTATCATTCAAACACTTACTCATTCAACACACTCATTTACTCATTCACTCACTCATTCACAACACTCGCTCATTCACTCGTACACATTCATTCGCAACACATTCACATTCATTCACGCACTCACCATTCACCACACATTCTTTACCTTACCATCACACAACCTCATTCACACACTCATTCACACGCTCACTCACCTATTAAACACGTATTTAATTCCCCCACAACCATTCACTCATCATTCCACACTAAGCATCCAACTCATTCACACACTCACTCACCCATTCACACAGACACACATTCACATTATCACTCACTCATTTCACACGCACTCATTCACACGCTCACTCTTTCACCCCACTCACTCATTCACACACTCACTCATTCACACACTCACACATTCACACGCACACTCATTCACACACATGCTCATTCACACACTCACTCATTCACACACTCACTCATTCACACACACAAATTCACACACTCACTCATTCACACACCTCATTCACACACTCACTCATTCACACACACGCTCATTCACACACTCACACATTCACACACTCACACATTCACACACTCACTCATTCACACACACGCTCATTCACACTCACTCATTCACACACTCTTTCCACACACGCTCATTCACCACCCACTCATTCACATACTCACACATCACACACTCATCATTCACACACACGCCATTCACACACTCACTCATTCACACATCACTCATTCACACACTCACTCATTCACACACACGGTCATTCACACACTCACACATTCAAACACACACATTCACCCCATCTTCACACAACTCACACATTCACACACTCACCCATTCCCCACACACTCATTCACCACTCACACATTCACACACTCACACTTCACACACTCACCATTCACAACCATCAACACTCACACATTCACACACTCACACATTCACACACTCACACATTCACACACACACACACACACATTCAACACCACAATCAAACTCATTCACATACTCACTCATTCACACACCACATTTCACACACACGCATCACACACTCACACATTCACACACTCACACTCACACACACACATATTCACACACTCACATTCACACACTCACACATACACACACTCACACATTCACACACACTCATTCACACACTCACACATTCACACACTCAATCATTCACACATCTCACACATTCACACACTCACACATTCACGCACTCACACATTCACACACTCACACATTCACACACTCACACATTACACACATCACACACTCACTTCATTCACCCCCACTCATTCACACACTCACACAATTCCCCACACTCACACTTTCACACACTACACTTTCCCAAACCATACTCACACATTCACACACTCACTCATTCACACTCACTCATTCACACTAAACTCATTCACACTCACTCATTCACAAAACTCACACATTCACACACTCACTCATTCACACACTCACACATTCACACACTCACACATTCACACACTCCACACACTCACTCATCACACACTCACACATTCACACACTCACACATTCACACACTCACTCATTCACACACTCACTCATTCACACACTCACTCATTCACACACTCCTCATTCACACACACACTCATTCACACACACGCTCATTCACACACTCACTCATTCACACACTCACTCATTCACACACACTCATTCACACACTCACTCATTCACACACTCAATCATTCACACACTCACACATTCACACATTCACTCATTCACACACACGCTCATTCACACACTCACTCATTCACACACTCACACATTCACACACTCACTCATTCACACACTCATTCACACACTCACACATTCACACACACTCATTCACACACTCACACATTCACACACTCACTCATTCACACACTCACACATTCACACACTCACACATTCACACACTCACACATTCACACACTCACACATTCACACACTCAAACATTCACACACTCACTCATTCACACACACTCATTTACACACTCACATTCACACACTCACTCATTCACACACTCATTCACACACTCACACATTCACACACTCACACATTCACACACTCACTCATTCACACTCACACATTCACACACTCACACATTCACACACTCACTCATTCACACACTCACACATTCACACACTCACTCATTCACACACTCACACATTCACACACTCACACATTCACACACTCACACATTCACACACTCACACATTCACACACTCACACATTCACACACACACTCATTCACACACTCACACATTCACACACTCACACATTCACACACTCACACATTCACCCCACTCACACATTCACACACTCACTCATTAACACTCATTCACACACTCACACATTCACACACTCTCACTCATTCACACACTCACACATTCACACACTCATTCACACACACGCTCATTCACACACTCGCTCATTCACACACTCACACATTCACACACTCACTCATTCACGCACTCACTCATTCACACTCACTCATTCACACACTCACTCATTCACACACTCAATCATTCACACACTCACTCATTCACACACTCATTCACACACTCACACATTCAAACACTCACACATTCACACACTCATTCACACACACTCACACATTCACACACTCACACATTCACACTCACACATTCACAGACTCACACATTCACACACTCACACATTCACACACACTCATTCACACACTCACACACTCACACATTCACACACTCACACATTCACACACACAGATTCACACACTCACACATTCACACACTCACACACTCACACAATTCACACACTCACACACATTCACACACTCACACATTCACACACTCACACATTCACACACTCACTCATTCACACACTCATTCACACACTCACACATTCACACACTCACACATTCACACACACACATATTCACACACTCACATTCACACACTCACACATTCACACACTCACACATTCACACACTCAAACATTCACACACTCACTCATTCACATACTCACACATTCACACACTCACTCATTCACACACACTCATTCACACACTCACACATTCACACACTCACATTCACACACACATTCACACACATTCACACACTCACACATTCACACACTCACACACTCACTCATTCACACACTCATTCACACAACATTCACCCCACTCACACATTCACACTCTCACTCATTCCCCACACACACACATTCACACACTCACTCATCACACACTCACACATCACACATTCACACACTCACACATTCACACACACACTCATTCACACACTCACCATTCACACACTCACACATTCACACACTCACACATTCACACACACACATTCACACACTCACTCATTCACACACTCACACATTCACACACACACTCATTCACACACTCACACATTCACACACTCACTCATTCACACTCACACATTCACACACTCACACATTCACACACTCACACATTCCCACACTCACTCATTCACACACTCACACATTCACACACTCACTCATTCACACACTCACACATTCACGCACTCACTCATTCACACAATCTCTGCAGATATGATTTATTTATTTAATTATTTATCTCAATTATTTCCCCCTCTTATATTTTCCAAATTTTTATCATTCTTTATTTATTTTCTGATTTTCCCATTTCCCGTTTTTTTTCTATCATTTTTTTCAACTTTTAAAAAAATCTTCTTCTTCACAAAGGTTTGTCATTTAACATAAATGAATAGATAATAGTAATTATGATGTGTCTCTAACAAAGGGAGCTAAAATATATATATATATATATAATATATATATATATATATATGTTTTGTGTGTGTGTGTGTGTGTGGTGTGTGTGGTGTGTGTGTGTGTGTGTGTGTGTGTTGTGTGTGTGTGTGGGGTGCATTTTTTGCATGCATCTATATATATATATTATATATATATATTATAATATATATATATATTATATATATATATATTATATTAAAATATATTATATGTATATATATTATTTTAAAAATACTATATATATATATATATATATTTTATATATATATATATATATATTAATATATCATATATATATGTGTGGCTGTGTGTTGTGGGTGGGGTGTGTGTTTTTGTTTTTTTTTCTCTTTCTTTCTTTTCATTTCTTTTCTTTCTTTTCTTTTTTTCTTTTTTCTTTTCTTTTTTTCTTTCTTTCTTTTCTTTTCTTTCTTTCTTTCTTTCTTTCTTTTCTTTTCTTTTTTTTTCTTTCTTTTTTCTTCTTTTTTTTCTTTCTTTCTTTTCCCTTCCTTTCTTTTCGTTATTTCTTTCTTTTTTTCATTTTTTTTCTTTTCTTTTTTCTTTTCTTTTTTCTTTCTTTTCTTTCTTTTTTATCTTTCTTTTTTTCTTCTTCTTCTTTTATCTAAATGACTTTATCTTGTGTCTGATATTTTCATTTTGTGTCTAATATCCTACCATGAGTCAAATTAATTCTACATCTGATGGCTTATCTCATGGATAATTTCTTATCTTATATCAGTTGTCTCGTCTAATGTCTTTTATCTAATGTTTATCTTTTATCAAATTATATTTATGTCCTCTGACTTAGATTATATCTGGTGTCTCTCTTATGTCTAATATGTTATCTTTTATCTTGCTACTAAAGGCCTATCTTAAGTCTTCTATCTTATCTTACGTCCATTTCCTTATCTTGTGCTTAATTTTTTTTTTTCGTTTTTGTTTTTTTACACTTGATGTCTTATCTAATGACTAATGTATCATTCTGTGTCTAATGCTTTATCTTATATGTGTATTATGTTTAATAAATCACCTAACTTCTGTTGTACGTTACGTCTGAAATATTACCAAGTAAGTATATTATTTCACGTGTATTATCTTGCTAATAATCACGTAAAGAAAAATTTAGTCCTGTCTATTATTTCATGTTGATTATCTTGCTAATGAGGTGTCGACATAGTCACGTAAAGAGAGACTTATTCCTGTTTATCCCTGTGGACGACCCTGCCCATCAGGTTGTCTCTCTGCGAGACAATCCTGGGTGGAGGAGGCTTGTGGGACGACCTAGGAGGCCATTGCTTTGGCAGCTCGACGAGACCTGTCGCGAGGAACTAGAGATGGGCCGTGTGCCTGCCTGGAGACTTGCCTCGAGGGATCCTCGTGGCTGGAAGCGAAGGGTGGATGCGGCCATGCGCCCCCATCGGCGTTAGCCCCTTGATGGTGATGATGATGATGATTCCTATTTCCAGATCGTGTTCAAGCGTTTGCTATTTTCTGTCTTTATTCTTCCAGATTTTTTTTTTTATTATTATTATTATTTATACTTAAAAAAAAGATGGGTGAGTTATAGATGAGAAGAAAATCATTTATGAAAATGGGAAATGTCACAGAGAATAGAAAACAATGAGGTGAAAGAGAAAAAAAAAAGATAGCGGATAGACTATAAAATTAAATATGAAATACAGTAAGGATATATATATATATAATATATATATATAATTATATATATATATATATATATATATATGTATAACACTAATATCAACAACATAATATCAAACTAAAAAGAAAAAAATATAAAAAAAAATATCATCCAAACAAACAAACAAGCAAAAAGAAACGAGAAATATGTAAATAAGCCTAATATTTAACGAAGGGAAAGTACACATAAGCTCCTCATAGACGAACAACTCTGTGTGGTCCCGCTTTGCAATATCCTTTCATTCATGTATTGTAGGTGAGTGCGAACGTGCGGTCGGCCTTCCAATATCGTAAAAACGGATTCCACTTTATTATCCGGGAAGCCTAGATATTGAAGAGACACAGACGAAGAGATGGAGAGATGGAGATGGAGACAGAGATGGAGACAGATGCAGAGTGAGGGGGGGGGAGGTAGGGAGAGAGGGAGGGAAGGAGATAGAGAGATAGAGAGAGAGGTAGAGAAGGAGGTAGAGAGAGAGGTAGAGAGAGAAAGAGAGAGAGAGAGAGAGAGAGAGAGAGAGAGAGAGAGAGAAAGAAGAGAGAAAGAGAAAAAAAGGGAGGGTTAGATAGAGGAGGGAGGGAGAGCGAGAGATAGATAGATATAGAGACAGAGATGGCGATAGAGATATGGAGAAATTAAGAGAGATATGAAGAGAGAGATGGAGAGCTTGAGAGATGAAGAGAGATATGAAGAGAGAGAGAGAGGACTATAGCTTATGTAAATAGAAATAAGAAAGAGAGAGAGAAAAAAAACAACAGATAAAATATATAAAGAAAAGAACAACACAAATGAAACGATGGAAAACTATCAATATGTAAAATTGCAATGCTTTGTAAAGCCTTGAATTTGCTAATGGATTTGACAGTTATTATTATTATTATTTTATTCATTTTCATTTTTTTCTCTCTCTCTCTTCAAAATACTGTCAACGCAAGCTCCAATTTCATTCCATCCATAGAGAGAAAGGGAAGCAAGTACTCTACATTCTACCCCAAGTCCAAGAAAGAACCGAACTGTTCCATTTAAAGCTTATGAAGAATTACGGTTATCATCTCCCGTTTCGGCGAAATGAGGAAACGATAACAGTTACATGGAAGTGATTTTTTTTTTTTTTTTTTTTTTTTTTTTTTTTTTTTTTTTAATTGGGGCTTCTTTTCGTTAACTCAAAATACTTGAAGTTTCTGCAAATGAGCTTTCTCGTATGACCGGGCGACAGTGTGGTAACGAGAGGTACTTCGAGAGCGAATGTACTTTTCAGTATTATACCCACATTAGTTTTTTCTTTTCTTTTCTTTTCTTCTTCTTCACACACACACACACACACACACAAAACACACACACACACCCCACACACACACACACCACCACAAACACACACACACCACACACACCACACACACACACACACACACGCACACACACACACACACACATAATATATAACAACCCTCATTGACTTGACCCCTTGTCATTCCAGGTATGGCCATTAATTTAGTAATGGTAATGACCATTACTAAACCAACCATGTCACACGACCCACTAAAAGGAGTGTGCATCCGAAATTAAATGTCCTCACTGACTGGGACTCGAACCCTTGCCACTCCCGGCATGGAACTAATTAGATCCTAAGTTACACACTCCTTTTAGTGGGTCGTGTGGTATGATTGGTTTAGTACTAGTGACTGGTCATATCTGGGGTGGCAAGGGTTCGAGTCCCAGTCAGTAAGTGTTGTTAGTTATCTTCATGAATGCGTTTATTCACTTATCTATGATGTATATGAGTGTTTATATGATTTGTTCTCTCTTTCTCTCCCTTTGTTTTTTTCAACACCCATTCATGCATGCACTGTTTGTCTATATAAAGTACCCGGGTTTCCCACTTGTTATTTATAGAGCCTTGTTTACGTCAATTTCACCTCGCATCCTTGTGTGTATAATCATATTACCTTCCACTAATGCAGACATGAAGGTATGTGCATTACCGACTCTAACACTGTACCCTTTAGAACACGACAATAACAATAACAAGACGAAAGCCACGGACATTAGGCGATCGGCAGGCTCCCCTTTAGAGAGCCCAGAAAATTCAGTTGCGAAAGATATAATACCCATCTTTTTCTGTTTTTATTTTCCCCTTTCTTTTCAACCGTTCGTATCATAGACACCGTGGGAATGACAACATGCCTTGCCAACAGTGTGGAAAGTACCGCCTGATTCCGGGTAATAAAAAGCTCTTTTATCCGCTTCGTATATGGGTTTTTTTTTTTTTTTTTTTTTTTTTTTTTTTTTTTTTTTTTTTCTTAATCTTCGTGCGTGTTGAGTGTGCAGTTCACAGGTAAGCTGTAATCATACTGTAGTCTAGTTGATAAATGACACGCTGTTTCCACTGAGCTTGTGAATTGCAAATTATGCTGCGCTTTCTTCATCACACTAATGCTCATGATAATTATTATTATGATTATTACTATCATCATCATCATCATTACTATTATCATTATCATTATCATTATCATTACCATTCTTCTTATTATTATTATCATTATTATTATTATTATTATTATTATTATTATTATCATTATTATTACTATTATTATTATTATTATTATTACTATATTATTATTATTATTATCATCATCACCGTTATCATTGTAATAATAATAATTAGTAGTAGTAGTAGTAGTAGTAGTAGTAGTAGTAGCAGCAGTAGTAATAGTAGTAGTGTTAGCTGTAATAGCAGTAGTAGTAGCAGTGTTAGCCGTAATAGTAGAAGTAGTAGTAGTATCATTATCATTATTACTATCATTATTATTACTACAGTATTAATTCTACTAGTAATACTATTACGACTATCATCTTCATCATCATCATCTCTCTCTCTCTCTCTTTTTCGCTCTCTCTCTCTCTCTCTCTCTCTCTCTCTCTCTCTCTCTCTCTCTCTCTCTCTCTCTCTCTCTCTCTCTCTCTCTCTCTCTCTCTCTCTTTCTTCTCTCTCTCTCTCTCTCGCTCTCTCCCTTTCTTATAATCATAATTACCATTTCTACTAACGTGATGATGATTATCATTACTGTTATCAACATTACGTTGATATCATCCTTACCACATCATATTAAACATCATTATCATATCATAATAAATCTTATCATATAATAAACATATCAATCACATCACACTAAAAATTCTCGCCATAATTATCACAATTGCGTCTGACATGAAAACACATCACCTTTTAAATAATTTTATGTAAAGAACTCAACTCTCGGCCGACTCTTGACGGCCTTCCTCAGTCTCTGTCAGCCTCAAATGTCAGTCGTAATGTGCCTCTGTAATTCGACCGAGCGAACGTCAGAAAGCCAGTGGTTGATTTCCTTTTTTTTCCCGTGTTCCCCTCACCTTCCTCTTCTCCCCTCTCCCTCCCTCATTCGTCTCCCCTCTCGCAATTCTCTTTAATGCCTCTGTTCCTTTGTTTCTTAAGCCTTACCGCGTTTCCCCTTCATCCGTAGCACTTCTTGCTTTTCTCTTATACATTTCTTTTATTCTCATCTATTTCTCTTCCTTCCGCACACCTCTTCTTTCTTCTCACTCATAACGGTTCTTCCTCTTTTATCTATTATCCTCATAATCCTTTTTACCCATCTCCACTTTCGTCCCTCATTCATCCATTTTCTTTTTTCCTCATATTCCCAATTTTTCTTTCCTCGTCCCTCTCCTTCTCTCTCCTCCTCTACCTTCCTTCACCCTTACGACTCATTTTCTCTCACCCTTCTCCCTTGCTTCCCCTTTTCTCACCCTCTCTCTCTCTCACCCTTCACCTCCTGTCACCCTCACAACAGATTCTCACTCCCCCCTTTCCTGCCCCCCTCTCCCTCACCCTCTTCTACTCCCTTACTCCTCCCACCTCCTTCACCCTCACTCCTTTATCTCACCTTCACGATTCGCCACCTACCCACCCTCCTCACCCTCATCCTCTCCCGATTCCATCCTCATCCTCACCCCCACTTCCCTCACCCTCACCCCCCTCCTCCTCACCCTCACCCCTTACACTCCCTCCTCCCCATCCCACACTTCCCTCACCCTCACCCCCCCCTCCATCCCTCACCCTCATCATCCTTCCTCCTCCCCCTCCTCCCTCCTCCCATCCCCTCCCTCACCCTCACCTCCTACACTTCCTCATCCTCACCCCTTCCCTCTCATCCCTCCTTCGTACTGCCCTGCTAGATGATGCGCTGATATCACCGACACTTGGCGTCAGTCCAGGGGGAAAATGCTATGTTTCGATGCGGACGGCGCGCTTCTCTGGCCGCTTATTTACCGCTCTTGCGTGCTGCTTAAGACGGAGGAAAAAAAGCGGCTTAATTTCCTTGTCTGGGAAAATTTTGGGGGGAAATGTTGCTTACTTCCTTCGTCTGAGGATTTTAAAAAAAAGGAAATCTCACTTTGATTTTTTTTCTTCTTTTTCTGAAGAAAATTGTTGGTTACTTCCTTTTTCTGAGAGATTTTCTTGGAAAATGTTGATGAATTACCTCGTCTGGGAGAGTTTTATGTAAATGCCAATTCCTTAATTCGAGGGATTCTTGAGACACATACACAGTAGATATTAAAAGAGAGAGAGAAAGATAGATAGATAGATAGATAGACGGATAAGATAGATAAAAATGTCTTAAAAAAGAAAGGGCAACAAGATAGAGAGAGAGAGAGAGAGAGAGAGAGAGAGAGAGAGAGAGAGAGAAGAGAGAGACAGACAGACAAACAGACAGCCAGGCAGACACACACACAAGCAGGGAGGCAGACAGAGAGAGAGAGAGAGAGAGAGAAACAAATGCTAAAAGAAAGCGAGAGAAAGTGAGGGAAAGGAAGCATATGTTCCTGTCACAGCTATCTTTTGTGCGTCACTTGTGGAACCTTGGAAGAGCCAATATCCTCAGAGCAACTCATTAATCATAAAAGGCCCAAGAAAGCCACAGAGAATCTTGGCTTATTGTCACGTTATCAAGTTTTCTCTCAGTGTAATAATCTGATTGTTTCTTCTGTTGTCCTTGCCACTGTTGTGGTCGTTATGATGATTGGTATGATTATGGCAATTGATCTCTTATTCAC
>NC_051391.1:53781258-53783758 GCF_015228065.2 Penaeus monodon
GTTGGGGGAGGAAGGAGGCAGAGGGGAGGGAAAGGGGTTTAGGGGGAGGGAAGGAGGGGCTTAATGGGGGGGGGAAAGGGGGGAGGGGGGTTTTAAGGGGGAGGGAAAGGAGGGGGGTTTGGGGGGAGGGAAGGAGGGGCTTAAGGGGGAGGGAAGAGGGGGGCTTAAGGGGGAGGGAAGGAGGGGCTTGGGGCCGAGGAAAGGAGGGACTAAAGGGAGGGAAGGGGGGGTTTAGGGGGGGGAAAAAGAGGGGGGATGGGGGGCTTAAGGGGGAAAGGAAAAAGAAAGTGAGGAAAAGGCAGAAGGGGAAGAATGGAGGGGAGAGAATAATGGAGAAAAATAGAATGAATGAGGAGGTGGGGGGAAGAAAAGGAAAAACAGTCTTTAACCAAACACCCACACAAGGAAAAGGGACTAAGAAAGGAAAAGTGACACAAGAAACTCACGTTTTTTTTTTTTTTGTTTATTTATTATTATTATTATTATCATTATCATTATCATTATCATTTCATTATCATTATCATTATCATTATCATTTCTTTTACCATTACCATTACCAATATCATTATCATTATCATTATCATTATCATAATCATTATTATTATTATTATTTGTCATCGTTATCATCACTTACATAAAATACCATTGCCCTCATTGTAATCATCAGTAGAACGACATGAGGACATTTATCACTATCACTTAATACCACAATCGCATCTTTCACGTATCACCACCATAACCCTTTACCCTTCACCCTATGTCCTAAATGCAGAAACCAACAACGACGATTTTTTCCCTGATAGAGTTCAGACGTTAATGCTCTCGGGTGTATCGTGAGTTTCTTCGGCGGATGAGAAGAAGGGTTTGTGTTATGTCTCCCTTTCACCATAAGTTTGACAGGTTTCCGCTTTTCAGTCGTATGATCTTCGCTTGATTATATTTTTTTTGTGAATGTGTGTGTGTGTGTTTGGGGTTATATATAAATAAATATATAATATATAATATATATATATTATATATATGTATATATTATAATTATATATATATAAAATATTCATTCATTTTTTTTTTATTTATAGGTATATGTAATTTCGCACAACACACATACACACACACTGTATGTTTTGTGTGTGTAATATGTGTGTATGTGTGTGTGTGTGTGTGTGTGTGTGTGTGTGTGTGTGTGTGTGTGTGTGTGTGTGTGTGGTGTGTGTGTGTGTGTTGTGTGTGTGTGTGGTATGATATATATATAATATATATATATATATATATATAATATATTATATATATTAGATATATATTATATATTAATATTATATATTAGATATATAATATTATATATAATATATATATATATAATTATAAATATATAATATATATATATAATATATATATATTATATATTAGATATATAATATATATTAATTTTATATATATATATATTATATATATATTTTATTAGAAAATTTTTATTATATATAAATAATATATATATAATTATATATAATATATATTTTATCCTTAGATATAAACATATGAATGTATGTAAACATGTAAATACATATATATTCGTAGCCACACGAAGGCATTAGTCCTCAGCACACGAACAACACGAGGGCGGAGCGATGCCATATAAACGAGCAAAACAAATAAGCCGGGGACGAGACATCAAAAAAATAACTTTGCGAGAACTCAAGGGGATTCCACACAAAAAATACAGAGATCAGGACAAGACGCAATACAAAAAAAAATAGAAGCGCACCATGATGAAATCATAATGTGACAGCGGGTGACACCACGGGGACGGACCAACAAAGCCAACAGAAATCTCGATTGCGAAACAACATCAGTTCTTATCATCGAAATATAGATTACAGTGTACCAGTCTGGTAACAAGATATTAACTCTGGCTGGTAGAAAAAAAAGTTATAGTGATAAAAGTATTGAAAATTTGCTGGACACATAAATATTTACATTATAATAACGTTACTTGTTAAGGGGCCTGACCGGATGTGCTCCAATATCAAGAAGGAGAGACACTCATTGGCGAACGAGGTTTTGGAGCAGCATCCTGTAGCTATATTCATGTTCTAGCTTCTCCTGGTAACCGTTTGATGTGATTTTGTGCCTTGAGGGAACATGGTTGACGGGAATGTGCTATGGACGAGATTTAATTTTGGCTAAATTGGATTGGGATGATTCCTAGACTTATGCGTGATTATATAATTAATGAGTAATGTATTTGATTTTCAATGTTTAAAAATATGTTAAGTCAGCTTTGGAAGGACGATATGACATAATGAAATAAGTATAAATGAGATTTTTACGTTTAACAGTATATATTAGCTTTGGAAGTAAGGAATCAATAAAGTGTTTTTCATTAGAAACCTCAATTCTACGAAAGTGTGTTGGGCAGTGATGAAATCGATATTGGACACAAAAAAAATGTCAAATATTGAGATATAATCTATAATTACTATTAAAAAAGGGGGTTTCATTA
>NC_051391.1:53786258-53788758 GCF_015228065.2 Penaeus monodon
CCTATGCATTACCTTTTCGGGATTTTATATATATATATATACCGGCTATACCTTTTAAGGAAAGTGTGTTGGCCTATTTGGGGTCAATACTTCCAGTGTAATTAATATTAATGAGATAAAATAAAATAACGTCTAAATTCATTCAACTTAACTTTCTTGCAGAGAAAAGACAAAACGAATCAAAATTAATTCCTAAATTCTGGGAGCACCTACCACCTGGGAATATTCTCCCAGGAATGACTCAGGTCCAAGCATACATTTTATCCACATATTCCCACATGCATAACATTATACATTTCATTTAAACATAGGCAATAGAAATGTTCATGATTGTGAAGTAAACAAAGCAATGAACTTTACTTGTTAAATACCCATTTATAATTGTGCTTAACCCTAATACATATCCTCCATGATAAAGAAAGAACATTCTGGAAAATGATAGAATGGTAGAGTTCTCAATGCTTTACTACTCTTTCATCAGTAAAAAATGGTCTACACAACACGTATAATAATCAAATCTCCCTGGGGAACACAAAAGTTAACTATAATATAAATCGTCATAAAAGAAACTGAAATATTCATGCAAACAAATGGAGGGAATCAACTTGTCTCAGATAAAAACACCCAAGTCAGAGCAACCGCCATGGAGTCCCTCCGGCGTCTTGCTGGCTCTGAGGTTGTGGAATAAATTTACTAGCCACTGTGATGTGTTTGCAGATACTACTGGTGTTTAGGCCAGTGACTTTGAATCAAATTTCGTTTTGTGCCTGGGTTTTCATATCTCGGATAATAATCAACAACAGAGAAAGCACGATGACGATGAACATACTGTTGCTCCAGCTACCGAGGAAAAATAAACGGAATTCCGACATTCCCACGGAGTAGTGAGTTTTTCTTGTACTACTTAACTGTGTAGGCAGTGTTGTAAAAATTGTGTGCTACTGTGTGTAGCAAACTAAAGAGAAACACGAGTGTGAGACATATTGATCAGGTTCGTCAAGCGTGCCTTGCCTCATGTATTAGTTTCTGTCAGGTTAAGTTTGGCCAGGGTAGGAGGAATAAATAAACGTGAGGCCGTCAGGGTAACATGTGTTTATGCGTCTACCTTAGAAAATTGGGTTTTCCAAATACTATGGTTATCATTTATACGCCGTCTTTTTCAAAGTTTTATGTATTGACAATATGCTGGAAAAGTATAACGGCTGCGTCTTAGGAGGTGGTGGCGTTATTTCGATGTTTTTGGGTGGCCCAGAGTTTCGGAATGAAGCCGGACGTCTTGAGAGAGAAGCAGAGGAACCCAGAAGGAATGTGTAGCATCTAAGGGTTGTTTTTGGGTGTACCAGTAGGGTAGATTCGATTCAAGTTAATTTCCATGGAGGATGCATGATATTAGGTGTTCAGTGCAGTCTAAGAGGAAATTTTAGTGATTCGTGGTGAAATGGCGAGTGGAGAGACGTCAGTGTGTAGTGGACCGCCTGTACAACCCCCCACGATTCCCTACGGTATCCCTTCCGCCTCCCCTATTTCGAGATGAAGGTCAGCGGTCACTCTCGCTCCACAGTGGAGACTGTATCCTACTACGGCTCTTAAGTCGCACACAGTCTCTGCTTTTATACCCAAGAGGTGAGGAAACATGTCGCGGTGAGGAACTGAGACAACAAAAACGGGAAGACATCTGGAGCGTTTCACCTGCGAGGCTTCATGCCTTTGTTTTTGTTTATTTATTAATTTTCCTCTGCTGCTTTAGAAAGAAAATGGGCGAATTCTAAAAGGAGAAATTTTAGTCTTTAGCATTTTCTTTATTATTATTATTATTATTATAATTATGATTATAATTATAATTATATTATTATTATTATTATTATTATGTTTATGTTTATGTTTATGTTTATGTTTATGTTTATGTTTATGTTTATGTTTATGTTTATGTTTATGTTTATGTTTATTAATAATAATAATAATGATAATAATATTATCATTATTATTCATTATTTATTAGTTATTTTTATTTATTTATTTTTTTTTTTTTTTTACCTAGCTTTAATATGCATTCTACATCAACATTTTATAAGCTCTTATTATACAATATACACTTTTTACACGATTTTTTTTTTTACGATTTTCTTATTATTTCAAAGAATTTCAGAAACACTTTTATTTATTTTATATTACAAATAAGACCGAAACTCGGCTCCGCTGGCCGAGGTGACAATAAAGAGTTCCAGCCCTTCAAGACGGATCCAGCGCTGGCGTTTCAGTCTCAGAGCTGTTGGTTGCCGGAGTCCAGGCTGTGATGTGCCGTGAAATGGTGTTCTCGGCAATACAGAGCTAAGGGATTTAAGTTACATTACACGTGAGAGAAAGTGTTTTTTTTTTCTGTGCTTCGTGTTTATCTTCACTGTGTTGTATGTTAGGTCTGTGTCTCTTTGTCTTGTGCTTTAGTGTTTACTGTGCTCGTGTTTCGTTGGATGTTCTGTCTTATGATTGCTTTTACATAATA
>NC_051391.1:53791258-53793758 GCF_015228065.2 Penaeus monodon
TCTCTCCTCTCTCTCTCTCTCTAACTAACTAACTATTTCTTGTTAATCAATCAGTCTGTCTGTCTTTGTTTGTTTGATTGTATGTACGGGTATGCTTATCTGTGTCGGTCTCTGCTTCTCTCGTTTTTTTCTTTATAAGATACTTCCTTTTCCTGGCTAGATGTTTATAACGACTATCTACGTATTCCTCTCTGTCTATTTGTCTTTATCTCTGTTTTCTGTGTGTCTTTCTCCCTCTCCCCCCTTTCCCCTCTCCTTCTCTCCCTCTTTCTCTCTATCCTTCTACCTCTCTATCCTTCTCTTCCTCCCTCCCTCCCTCTTTCTCTCTGTGGATGTGTATTTCAGTTTTATGCTTGTTTCTCTTTTATTTCGTTAGTCTGGCATATACCAAAGTAAATATTTGCGCATTAGCAACGTTTGGAACATGAAACACATTTCAGGAGGATTGGGGGAAAACCAGATGGTTTCAGGGTCACTTCTGTTTACCGTATTATTGTCATTACTATTTTGTTGTTAGTTATAGGATGACGACGGTATTGTTGTTGTTGGTAGTAGTGGTAGTGGTGAGAGAAGTAATAGTAATAGTAGTAGTTTTAGTGGTATCAGAAGCATCATCATCAGCAGTAGTAGTATAGTAGTAATAGTACTAATAGTAGTAGTATTAGCAGAAGTAGTAGTTGTAACAACAGTAGTATTAACGAATAGCAGTAATAGTAATAACAGAAGTATTAGTATTAGTAGTATTTTAAGTAGTATTAGTAGTAGCAGTAGCAACAGTACTGCTATTGCTCTAGTTACTAATATTGAGATTTATTTTTACTCAATATCATATTGCTGCTCGACTAATGTCAATGGTACTTCTGATTTTTTTCTCTTTGTAGCTAAATAAGGAATCAGAATACTTAATCCCATTGAATATTCTTGGATATAATTATTAATCAGGGTAAGTATGCTTGACCTTTTGAATAACGTTTTTTTTTTCTTTTCTTGTTAAAGTACTAAGGTAACTTTTTCAAAAAGTGAATTAATACATGAAGTCAGTTATCACAATCAATAATCAATTGTAACCTTAATGTTAGACATTATTTTACTATCATTATCATAGTCGGGATTAGCATTATTATTATTATTATCCTTGTTGTTACTATTATCATTAGTGTCATTATCAACATTATTATCAACATGAATTTTATTATGTTATCATTATTATCATCATCATCATTATTTTATAATTATTGTTAGGAGTAGCAGTAGTAGGATCATTATTATTATTATTGTTGTTGTTATCTTTATCATTATCATCAGCATCACCATCATCCTTATCTCTATAATTACTATTAACAGTAGTATTAGTATTAGTATTATCATTATTTTTATCATAACAAAATCAATAATAATAATTACAACAATAGTAATAATAATATATAATAATATCATTATCATCATCACTTTTATCATTATAACCCTAACCTACTTCACTCTAGTCATGTTACCCATTGCCTGTTTTCGTGAAGTGTCAATGAACCATCCTTACACATTATGCAAGAAAAATATAAACAGTATAGTAATCAAATCAGCTTCTGCATCGGGTTTTGATAACACAATTTGCAAAGGAGGAAGACTTGTGACCAAAATCCAGGTTCTTGACTTCTTGTGAGGTGAATGGCTTATTAAGTATGTCACTATTTCTTGAGGTCGTTCACCCTCAGCTGTATGAGTTTATGGGGTATTTTAACGTCTGGATCATGCTGAATCAATAGATGTTTATTTTGACAGGTGTTTTTTTATCTTTTGTACTGTATTTATGCAGATATGTGAGCTGTAAAGAGGGATATGTGATTCATGTAGTGCATTTTTGATGTGTTTTTAATAATTTTCCAGGTTCCAGTGTTATGGTCACTGAGTGGAGGTATAGTGTAATATAGTATGATCCCATTACTTGGTAAGATAGTATCATTCACATTGAATTATTAGGGGGAATGCATTTTCTGAAATGTGGGTCGAACATTTGTATGCTTCTGTCATTCAACTTTTGCACTTTTTAATTAACAGACTAGGAGAAACTTGGACCAAGGTGCCACGTAATTACTTTCAAGATTTCCCAACACCAAATACTAAAGCGTAAATTAACAATTCTGTGGGATTACAGAACTTGTTTAGGTGTGTTCTGTGTTTGTTGGATGAATGCGTCATCTTTCTGTACCGCAGAAGGCATTACAGTAAGACACGATATATTACTTCCAGACGTGGCACTTCCAGACATGACATTTCCAGACATGACACTCCTCGACATGACACTTCCCTACACGATACCCCCAGACATGACGCAGAACCATCGAACGGATATACCATCTCCTCATTAACATATCTATCACCTTAACACAAGCCCAGCTTGATGATCCTCATTATGGGAACCTTAACCGTGTCACTTAACGAATAAAGTCCCTTGATATACATTCAACCCGAAGTCAATTCCTCTTTGGACGACCCGATTGCTTCC
>NC_051391.1:53798758-53811258 GCF_015228065.2 Penaeus monodon
TGATTACAAATGCTGATGAATCTGAGGTAATAAAGGAAAGAATGAGTTTTATTACCGCGTAAAAGTGAGCCGAATTCTAGAGTTAATTTGAAAGTGCAGTTTTCGAAGTGAAGAATCATTTGTTGGTAAAAAACTAAAAATGCATGAAAATTTGCATAAGAAAATATTATTATTTATTTAAAAAAGAGTTCAAAACAGGAATTATCTTGTAACCATATTTACACGAGGAAGGGATCCAAGGAAAAAGAAATCAATATCAAATTTATTCAAAGAAAGAACTCCCTTTAGATTCATACATTCCCAACACGAGCAATACAAACAAGGACAAGATAACAAAACAAGGAATTAAAGAACCCATGATTAAAAGGTTCTTAGAAAACAGGTCAAACAGAATCATTTCAATAATAGTAACCGCTCACACAGCACCTCATACATCAACACGGCCGCACAATTACAAAGAATTAGACTACGTAAAACTATGAAGCACAAGCTATTAGTAAGCATAGTGGAACGTTAGTAAATGACAATTTCAATACTTTAGTCGGATTTAGATATCAAAGTGCGATCTGATTCGATGAAAGACTAAAAATCGATTAGAACAATCTGGGCAAAACAAAACACTGGGCAAAGGAAGCCTGGACAGGACATCCATGCTTAACCTGAAACCCACAAGATATATAGACAGCAGAAAAACTTAAGAATGCTGTCCTTAGTGGGAATAAGCTATCATGTAGTTATACAATTGCGCTCTTGCCTCTTATAGGGAAAAACAACTTAATAGGTACAATTATTTTTAAAAAGGAGATTATGAAAGCTTGCAGAAGTTCCGTATTGGGAAAATCAAGGAGTCGATACATTTGTTTAGGAGTTCACGTCCTTAACAATAAAGAACCAAGAGTGGAACAACAACAACAACAAAATAGAACTAGAAAGGTCGCATACACCATATAGAGTCAGAGGAAGGGAAAAAAAATACTCAGGCAAAGGGAAGGCAAGAGTGTCAAGGAAGATATATCAACAAAAATGGACTAACTGATCACGCATTTCTTCCCAATTATATTAGTAGGAATAAAATTCTGCAGCTTCTGGTATTCGAATATGCTGAGGAAAGTAAATAACGTCTGTCATTATAAACGAAAGGCATTGTGAAGTAGGAAGCGTCTAACTTAAGCCACTCTAAACTACAAGGAGATAAGAGGAAAGAGGTTGAAATATCTTTAGAGATACAGTGAGATACCGAGATATTGTAACGGCGAGAACGAATGGTAGATTGTGTGCAATAGGATTCAAAAAGACATTATGGTTACCCAATAAAAGTGAAAAACAGGTACATAGACGGAATGAAAACGAAACGCGAATTGGAAGATAAGTAAATAAAGCGATTATAGATAAATGTTAGGTGGTGAGAAATGACTACTACTCACTCTCTCATTCACACACACACACACTCACTCATTCATTCACTTACTCACTCACTCAATCATTTACACACACACTCACTTACCCACTCATTTACACACACTCACTCACTCACTCACTCCTTTACACACACTCACTCACTCGTTCACTCGCACACTTACTCATTCACACACACTCATTCACTAATTCGCACACACACACATTCACACACTCACTCATTCACACACTCATTCATACACTCACTCGCTCATCCATTCGCACACTCACTCATTCACACACACTCATTCATGCACTCACTCATTCACACACACTCATTCACACACACACTTATTCACGTACTCACTCATTCACACACTTACTCATTCACTCATTCACTCACTCATTCACACACTCACTCATTCACACACACTCATTCATACACTCACTCATTCACACACACACACATTCACTCTATCATTCAAACACTTACTCATTCACACACTCATTTACTCATTCACTCACTCATTCACACACTCGCTCATTCACTCACGCATTCACACACACACATTCACACACTCTCATCACTCACTCATTACAACTACTATGCACATACTTACTCATTCACTCATTCACTCACTTATTCACACACTCACGCATTCACACACACTCACTCATTCACTCACTCGCTCATTCACACACTCATTCACACACTAACTCATTCACACACCATTCCTCACTCTAGTCACACACTCATTCACGCGATTCACACACCACTCCTTCACACCTCATTTCCACTCACTCATTCACACACTCACCATTCACACACTCACACATTCAACACTCACCTCATTAAATACACATTCACACATCAGTCCCCATCACACACACGCTCATTCAACACTCACTCATTCACACTCACACATTCACACGGCCACACTCATTCACACACCATGCTCATTCACACACTCACTCATTCACAGACTCACACATTCACACACTCACTCATTCACATATTCACACACTCACACATTCACACACTCACACATTCAAAACACACTCATCACAACACACGCTCATTCACACCACTCACTCATCACACACCATCATTTCACACACACGTCATTCACACCCGGCTCATTCACACACTCAATCATTCACACACTCACTCATTCACACCCTCACACATTCACACACTCACTCATTCACGCATTCATCTTCACACACACGCTCATCACACAAACACCCCTTCCACACACTCACTCATTACACAATCACTCATCACACTACCCACACATTCACACACACTCATTCACAACACTCACACATTCACACAACTCACACCATTCACACACACTCATTCTTCACACACTCACACTGTCACACCACTCACACATTCACACACTCACAATTCACACACTCAAACATTCACACACTAAAAAATTCACACACTCACTCATTCACACACTCATACAAACACTCACACATACACACACTCACACATTCACACACTCACACATTCACACACTCCACCACATTCACACACACTCATTACCACTCACTCATTCACACACTGCACATCATTCACACATTCACACATTCCCACACACTCCACACATTCCACACCTCACACATTCACACACTCACACATCACATACTCAACACATTCACACACTCACTCATTCAATACCACACTCCATCATTAACCCATCATTCACACACACACATTCAAAACTCACACATTTCACCAAAAACTCAGTCACACACTCACACATTCACACATCACCATTCACACACTCATTCAAACACTCATTCACCACACTCACACATTCACACCTCACACATTCACACACTTCACCACCAAATTTTTTTTTTCACACACTCAAATCATTTCACATACTCACACATTCAACACACTCACTCATCCACACACCTCAAATTTCACCACCCAAAAAAAAACAAAACCCCCCCCCAACTCATTCACCAACTCACACATTCACACACCACACCTTCACCATCACTCATTCACGCCTCAACTCATTCACACACTCACTCATTCACCCACTCACACATTCACACACTCAACTCATCACATACTCACCACCTTCACACAATCACACATTCACCAATCCACACATTCACACACACACTCATTCTCACACACTCACTCATTCACACACACTCATTACACTCATCATCACACTCACTCATTCACCACAACTCACACATTCACACACTCAATCATTCACACACTCACACATTCACACACCACTCATTCACACACTCACACATTCACACACTTCACCATATTCACACACTCATTCACACACACGCTCATTCACACACTCACACATTCACACACTCACTCATTCACACACTTCACACATTCACACACTCACTCATTCACGCAACTCATCATTCTCACACTCACCATTCCACACACTCACTATTCACACACTCAATCAATTCACACACTCACACATTTTCACACACTCACACATTCAACAACACTCACATTTCCCACACCACACATCACACACACTCATTCACACACTCACTCATTCACACACTCACTCATTCACACACTCACTCATTCACACACTCACACATTCACACACTCACACATTCCACAACTCACACTCCACACACTCACAAATTTCACACACCACACATTCACAACACTCACTCATTCACACACCATTTCACACACTCACCCATTCACACACACACATACACTCATGCACAAAATCATTCACACACTTCACACATTCTACACCACTCAACATTCACACACACTTCATTTACACATCACTTCACACACTCATCATTCACACACTAATTCACCCTTCACACATTCACACACTCAAACATTACAACACTCACACATTGCACACACTCACCATTGCACACACTCACATTCACACACTCTCACACCACTCACACTTCACAGACTCACAAAGCACACATCTCATGCAGTCACACCACACTCACACTTCACACACTCACACAGTCACACACTCACTCATTCCACACAAACACATTCACACACTCACACATTCACACACTCAACTCATTACACACTCACACATTCACCACTCACACAGTTCACACACTACCATTCACACAACCACTCTCTCACACACTCACACATTCACAAACTCATTACACACACGCTCATTCACACACTCATCTTCACGCACTCACTCATTCACACACACGCTTTTCATTCACCACGCTCACTCATCAACACACACGCTCATTCACACTCACTCATTCACCACTCACAATTCACACACCATCATGTCACGCAACTCAATCTTCACACTCATCATCACACTAACTCGTTCCTCACTCACTCATCACACAACCAAACTCAGTCACACAACTCACACATTCACACAACTCAACATTCCACAACACTCATTCACACAACTCACAACATTCCACACTCACTCAGGCACACACTCACCCATTCACACACTCACACATTCACACACTCACTAATTCAAACACTCATTCCACACCTCACACAATTCACCACTCACACATTCACACACTCACACATTCACACACTCACACATTCACACACTCACACATTCACACACTTCAACACATCACACACACTCAATTCACCACACTCACACATTCACACCACTCACACATTCACACACTCACTAGTCACACACTTCACTCATTACACACTCACACATTCACCACATTCACACACTCACACATCACACATATCATTCACACACTCACAACATTCACCACTCACTCATTCACACACTCACACATTCACACACTCACTCATTCACACACACTCATTCCAACATATACTCAACACATCACACACTCACACATTCACCACTACACATTCACACACTCATACCTTCACACACTACCACATCAAACACTCACACACTCACTCATCTCACACACTCATTCACACACCTCCACATTCACACACACCTCACACATTCACACACACTCACAACATTTCACACACTCACTCATTCACACACACTCAGTCACACTCACTCATTCACACACACACTCATTCCAACACTCACACATTCACACACTCACACATCACACACTCACTCATTCACATACTCCACACATTCACACACGACACTCATTTCCACACACTCACAACATCACACACACACTCATTCACACTATCACGCATTCACACTCACTTCATGTCACACACGTCACACATTCACACACTACACATTCAACACACTCACTCATTCACACACTCATTCCACCACTCACACATTCACACACTCACCATTCACACACTCACTCATTCACACACTCACCCATTCACACACTCACACATTCACACACTCAATCTCTGCAAATATGATTTATTTATTCAATTATTTATCTCAATTATTTCCCCCTCTTATATTTTCCAAAATTTTTATCATTCTTTATTTATTTTCTCATTTTCCCATTTCACGTTTTTTTTCTATCATTTTTTTCAACTTTTAAAAAATTCTTCTTCTTCACAAGGGTTTGTCATTTAAAGAACATGATGATATAGTAATTATGAGTGTCTTCTACAAAGGGAGCTAATATATATATATATAATATATATAATACTATATATATAGATATATATATGTGTGTGTGTGTTGGTGTGTGTGTGTGTGTGTTGTATGTGTGTGTGTGTGTGGTATGTGTGTGTGTGTGTGTGTGGATGTGCCTATTTGCATGCATCTATTATATAATATATATATATATATATAGATATATATATATATATATAAATATATATAGTGTGTTATTATATATATATATATGTATATATATAATATATATATATATCATATATATATATATGTATAGATATATATATATATATATATATATAAATATATTATATATATATATATTATACATATATATAGGTGTGTGTGTGTGTGTGGGTTGTCTTGTGTTTTTTCTCTTCTCTTCTCATCTTTTCTTCTTTTCTTTTCTTCTTTTCTCTTCCTTTCTTTCTTTACTTATTTTTCTGCTATTCTTTTCTTTTTTATCTTTTTCTTTTTTTTTTCTCATCTTTTTTTTCTTTTTTTCTCTTTTCTCTCTTTCTTTCTTTTCTTTTTTCTTTCTTTCTTTCTTTTTTATCTTTCTTTTTTTCTTCTTCTTTTCTTTATCTAAATGACTTTATCATTGTGTCTGATATTTTCATTCTGTGTCTAATATCCTTCACCATGGCGTCAAATTAATTCTACATTGATGGGCGTTTATTCATGGATAATTCTAATCTTATAATCAGTTGTCTCGTTAATGTCTTTTATCTAATGTTTATCTTTATAAAATTATATTTATGTCCTCGACTTAGTTATATCTGGGTGTCTCTCTTATGTCTAATATGTTATCTTTATCTTGCCTACCTAAAGGCCTATCTTAAGTCTTCTATCTTAATCTTACGTTCAATGCCTTATCTTGTGCCTTAATTGTTTTTGTTTTCGTTTTGTTTTTTTTTTTTTTTTTTACACTTGATGTCTATCTAATTGACTAATGTATCATTCTTGTCTACTGCGTATTTATATGTGTATTATGTTTAATAAATCACTAATTCTGTATAGTACGTTGCGTCTGAAATATTTTACCAAGAAAATAAGGATATTATTTTCACGTGTATTATCTTGGCTACTAATACGTAAATAGAGAAAAATTAGTCCTGTCTAGTATTTTCATTGTTGTATCTTGCTAATGAGGTGTCGACATAGTCACGTAAGAGCGACTTATTCCTGTTATCCTTGGGAGGACCCTGACCATCAGGTTGTTCTCTTGGCGAGACAATCCTGGGTGGAGGAGGCTTGTGCGGCGACCTAGGAGGCCATTTGCTTTGCATGCGACGAGACCTGTCGCGAGGGAACTAGGAGGTGGCCGGTGTGCACTGGCCTGGAGACTTGCTCGAGGGATCTTCGTGGCTGGAAGCGAAGGGGTGGAGCGGCATGCGCCCCATCGGCGTTAGCAACTGGATGGTGATGATGATGATGATTCCTATTTCCAGATCGTGTTCAAGCGTTTGCCATTTTCTGTCTTTTATTCTTCCAGATTTTTTTTTTATTATTATTATTATTTATAACTTAAAAAAAAAAGATGGGTTTGAGTAATAGATGAGAAGAAAATAATTTAGAAATGGAAATGTCTCCAAAGAGAATAGAAACAATGAGGGGAAGAGAAAACAAAAAAAAGATAGCGGACGATAGACTATAAAATGAAATTATGAAATACTAGTAAGGCCTATATATATATATATATATATATATATATATATATATATATATATATATATATTATATATATGTATAACACTAATATCAACAACATAATATCAAACTAAAAAGAAAAAAATATAAAAAAAATATCATCCAAACAAACAAACAAGCAAAAAGAAACGAGAAATATGTAAATAAGCCTAATATTTAACGAAGAGAAAGTACACATAAGCTCCTCATAGACGAACAACTCTGTGTGGTCCCGCTTTGCAATATCCTTGCATTCATGTATTGTAGGTGGCAGTGCGAACGTGCGGTCTTCGGCCCTTCCAATATCGTAAAAAACGGATTCCACTTTATTATCCGGGAAGCCTAGATATTGAAGAGACACAGACGAAGAGATGGAGAGATGGAGATGGAGACAGAGATGGAGACAGATGCAGAGTGAGGGGGGGGGAGGCTAGGGAGAGAGGGAGGGAAGGAGATAGAGAGATAGAGAGAGAGGTAGAGAATGAGGTAGAGAGAGAGGTAGAGAGAGAAAGAAGAGAGAGAGAGGGACACAGAGAGAGAGAAAGAGAGAGAGAGAAAGAGGAGAGAGAGAGAGAGTGAGAGAGAGAGAGAGGAGAAAGAGGAGAGAAAAGGGAGAGAGAAAGGAAAAAAAAAGGGAGGGTTAGGATAGAGGAGGGGGAGGAGAGCGAGAGATAGGATAGAGATAGAGACAGATGATGGGATAGAGATATGGAGAAATTAAGAGAGATATGAAGAGAGAGATGGAGGCGTTGAGAGAGAAGAGAGATCTGAAGAGAGAGACGAGAGGACTATAACTTATGTAAATAGAAATAAGAAAGATGAGAGGGAGAAAAAAAACAACAGATAAAAATATAAAGAAAAAGAACAACACCCAAATGAAACGATGGAAAACTATCAATTAGTTAAAAAAATGCAATGCTTGTAAAGCCTTGAATTTGCACTAATGGATTGACAGTTATTATTTATATTATTATTTTATTTCATTTTCATTTTTTTTTTCTCTCTCTCCCAAAAATACTCAAGCAAGCTTCCAATTTCATTTCCAGCATAGAGAGAAAGGGAAGGAAGTACTCTACATTCTACCCCAAGTCCAAGAAAGACAAAGAAAGAACGCAACTGTCCATTTTAAAGCTTATGAAGAATTACGGTTATCATCTCCCGTTTCGGCGAAATGAGGAAAACGATATAAAGGTAAATGGAAGTGATTTTTTTTTTTTTTTTTTTTTTTTTTTTTTTTTTTTTTTAATTGGGGCTTCTTTTCGTTAAACCAAAAAACATGAAGTTTCTGCAAATGAGATTTCACGTACGACCGGGGCGGACACAATGTGGTTAACGAGGGTACGCGAAGAGCGAATGTACTTTACATTATTCTACCCACATTAGTTTTTCTTTTCTTTTCTTTCTTATTCTTCACACACACACACACACATAACACACACACACACACACCACACCACACACACACACACAAACACACACACAACACACACACACAAACACACACCACACACACACACACACACACACACACACACACATATATATAAACAACCATCATTGACTTGACCCCTTGTCATTCCAGGTATAGGCCATTAATTTAGTAATGGTAATGACCATTACTAAACCAACCATGTCACACGACCACTAAAAGGAGGTGCATCCGAAATTAAATGTCCTCACTGACTGGGACTCGAAACCCTGCCACTCCGCATGGAACTAATTAGATCCTAAGTTACACACTCCGTTTAGTGGGTCGTGTGGTTGAATTGGTTAGTACAGTGACTGGTCATATCTGGGTGGACAAGGGTTCGAGTCCCAGTCAGTAAGATGTTGTAGTATCTTCATGTATGCGTTTATTCACTTATCTATGATGTATATGAGTGTTTATATGATCTGTTCTCTCTTTCTCTCCCTTTGTTTTTTTCAACACCCATTCATGCATGCACTATTTGTCTATATAAAGTACCCGGGTTTCCCACTTCTTATTTATAGAGCCTTGTTTACGTCAAATTTCACCTCGCAGCGTGTGTGTTATAATCATAATTACCTTCCAGCTAATACAGACATGAGGTATGTGCATTACCGGACTCTAACACTGTACCCTTAGAAACCGACCATAACAATAACAAGACGGAAAGCCACTGACATTAGGCCGATCGGCACGCTCCCTTTTAGAGAGCACAGAAATTCAGTTGCGAAAGATATAATACCTATCTTTTTCTGTTGTTATTTTCCCCCTTTCTTTTCAAACGTTCGTATCATAGACACCGTGGGAATGACAACATGCCTTGCCAACAGTGTGGAAAGTACCGCCTGATTCCGGGTAATAAAAAGCTCTTTTATCCGCTTCGTATATGGGTTTTTTTTTTTTTTTTTTTTTTTTTTTTTTTTTGTTTTTTTTTCTTCTTAATCTTTCGTGCGTTGTTGAGTGTGCAGTCACAGGTAAGCGTAATCATACTGTAGTCTAGTGGATAAAATGACACGCTGTTTCCACTGAGCTTGTGAATGTGAACTTGCAAATTATTTATGCTGCGCTTCTTCATCACACTAATGCTCATGATAATCTATTATTATGATTATACTTATCATCTCACATCATTACTATTATCATTATCATATCATTATCATTACCATTCTTCTTATTATTAGTATCATATTATTATTATTATTTATTTATTATTATTATGATCATTATTGATACGCTATTATTTATTATTATTACTATATTTTATTATTATTATCATCATCACCGTATCATTGTATAATAATAATAATTAGTAGTAGTAGTAGTAGTAGTAGTAGAGTAGTAGTAGAGCAGCAGTAGTAATATAGTAGTAGTTAGCTGTAATAGGCAGTAGTAGTAGCAGTGTTAGCCAGTAATAGTTAGAAGTAGTCGGTTAGTAGTAGTATCATTATCATATTACTATCATTATATTACTACAGGTATTAATTCTACTAGTAATTACTATTACGCGACTATCATCACTCATCATCATCATCTCTCTCTCTCTCTCTTTTTCGGTCTCTCTCTCTCTCTCTCTCTCTCTCCTTCGTCTCTCTCTCTCTCTCTCTCTCTCTCTCTCCTATCCTCTCTCTTTCTCTCGCTCTTTCCTCTCTCTCTCTCTCTCTCTTCTCTCTTCTCTCTCTCGCCTCTCTCCATTTCTTTATAATCATAATTACTTTCTACTAACGTGATGCTGATATCATTACTGCTACAACTTACGTTGATATTAATCCTTACCACATCATATTAAACATAATATCATATCATAATAAATCTTATTCATAAATAAACATATCAATCAATCCACACAAAAATTCTCGCCATACATTATCACAATTGCGGCTGACATGAAAACAAATCACCTTTAAATAATTTTATGTAAAGAATCTCAACTCTCGGCCCACTCTGACGGCCTTCCTCAGTCTATGTCAGCCTTAAATTCCAGTCGTTAAGGTGCCTCTGTAATTCGACCCGAGCGAACGTCAGAAAAGCCAGAGTGGTTGATTTCCTTTTTTTCCGTGTTCCCCTTCACTTCCTCTTTCCCACTCCCTCCTCATTGTCTCCCCTCTCTTCGCAATTCTCTTAATGGACTCTGTTCCTTTGTTTCTAAGCGCCTACCGCGGTCCCCTTCATCCGTAGCCCTTCTTGCTTTTCTCTTATTACTTTTTTAATTCTCATCTAGTTCTCTTCGTTCCCAACCTCCTTCTTTCTTCTCACTCATAACGGTTCTTCCTCTGTTATTATATTCTATCCTATAATCATCCTTTACCCATCTACACTTTCCTCCCTCATTCATCCACATTTTCTTCTTTCACTCATATTCCAAAATTTTCTTGCCTTCAGTACCCTCCTCCTTCACCTTTCCTCCTCTACCTTCCTTCACCTTCGACTCATTTTCTGACCCACCTTCCTCCCCGCTGCTTCCCTTTTTCTCACCTCTCTCTCTCTCACCCTGCACACCTTCCCCCCTCTCGAAACTACATATACCACAACAGATTTCACCCCCCCGTTCCTGCCCCCCTCTCCCTCACCTCTCTACTCCCTTATCCTACACCTCCTTCAAACTCAACCTCCTTTATCTCACACTGCACAGATTCGCCACCTACCCCACCATCCTCACCATATCCTCTCACGATTCCATCCTCATCCTCCCCCCCCCAAAAACCCCCACTTCATCACCCTCAACCCCATCCATCCCACCTCACCTCCTTACACTCCCTCCATCTCCCCATCCCCACTTCCATCACCCTCACCCCCCTCTCCATCATCACCTCATCATACCTTCCTTCTCCCCTCCCCGCTCCATCCTCCCTCCCCCCCCATCCTTACACTTCCTCCATCCTCACCCCTTCCCTCTCTCCCTCTGACGTAAGCTGCCCCTTGCTAGATGATGCACTTATATCCGACACTTGGCCGTCAGTCCAGGGGGAGCAAAAATGCATGTGCGATGCAGGACGGCGCGCTTCCTCTGGCCCCGCTTAATTCACGCTATTAACTGTGCTGCTTAAGACGGGAGGAAAAATGCGGCTCTTATTTCCTTGTCTGGGAAAAGTTGGGGGAAAAGTTGCTTACTTCCTTCGTCTTGAGGATTTTAAAAAAAAAGGGAAGGACTCTCACTTTGTGATTTTTTTTCTTCTGTTTTTCGAAGAAAATTGTTGGTTACTTATTTTTTCTGAGAGATTTTCTTGGAAAATGTGATGAATTTACCTTCGTATGGAGAGTTTTATGGAAATGCCAATTCCTTAATTCGAGGGACTCTTGAGACACATACACAGTAGATATTAAAAGAGAGAGAGAAAGATGATAATAGATAGGATAGGACGGATAAGATA
>NC_051391.1:53826258-53833758 GCF_015228065.2 Penaeus monodon
TTATATCAAATTGTGTTAACCTTTCCATAAACATTTTATACAATTCACTGGAATGATCCGATTTCATTAAACTTTGCAATGTTTTCCTTCTTACATCTGTTTTATATAAGATTCAGATTTTCGAGACATGGTTTTGTGTTCATCTCCTCCTCTCTCTTTCGCTCATACCCTATATCAATTTCTCTCTTTCTCTCTATCTTTCTTTATCCTCTCTTCCTATCCCTCACATTCCCAGCACTAACCAAGCTAAACTGCTGCTAAGTGACCTTGTTGCGTGAGAGAAACCATTTCCACGTCTAAAAGGAAATTAATACATATTCTATAAACTCACGATTACACAACCAAAGAGCAAAAAGGAATTTAAAATTGAACAATAACAATCCGTTATATACTAAACACTAATAAATGGTGGCAGCATTCGGCGTTCCCCTTTCATCTCCCTTCCCCACCCTTCTTTTTTTATAATCTCGAAAGCAAAGAAAAATCAGATAAAGCATAAAAGCTGCTTCTGAATCACCTCCTCCCCTTCCTCTCCTTTCCAGAGTCCGCGGAGCCTGGCCAAATGCAGTTAGCACAACGCAGCTGGGATCACATCTGTACTACCGTCGTCCTTCGATCTTGGGGTCCTTCGTACCTCCCTCTCGAAATGTTATTACTTGTACTCTTCCGGGCGAGGTACATTGATGCTGTACTAAGCTATGGTAAAAGTATTGGTTGTAAAACATGTGTAGGTGTTTTAATGCACATACGTTGATGTTTATTTAGTATTATGTTTTTTTTTTGTAGGAGTGACATAGCATTAATTGTTATTATTATGGCTATTATGATTAATGCTTTCTTGTGTCACTTTTACTCTTGATGTTTTCCTGCCTGTATGACTATTATCAATCAAGGGAGGCAGGCGTATTTATGAGCATTGTTTTAGTTATGATTGTGAGTAGTATTAATGATGATAATAATTAGAATGATGATGATGAGATAACAATGATATTGATGTCTTAATGATTATATGAATAAAAATAACAATGACAGTATTGATGATATAAAATGACAATAACAATAATAATAATAATCATATAAAATGATTATGATAATAAAGAAAGTTATAGCACTGATAATGATAATAATTTAACGATGGTGATAATTAATGTTTATTATATTAGTATTCTTTTTTTCTCATTCTTTGTTATTACCTTAATTACCACCGTAATTATTACTATGGTGATGAAGAAGATGATGTCGATGATTATCCTTATCATTACTTATTCTTATTACAGTTATTATCACCATTACCAGTGTTATATATATATATATCAGTATCATTAATGCCATTACCAATAATATCATCACCATTAGTAATACTATTATCCATTACCATTAGGGGGGGAAATGTACATTAAATGCACGGTAACCCCTTATAAGAAATCGTGACCCCCAACTGTATCAAGTATCGACCTCGCATGACCTGGTTTCAGCACGAGGCAAGTGGAGAGTCGGAAACTCCACAGCATTAGAGATAATGAGAAGGTCTCCATCGCTGACGGTTCTCTACGGATGCTCTCAAATCTTGGCTCAGTTCAAGATTTCGTCGATAGAGCTACTGTGCTGCACTCTGGCTTGGGAACCGGCGTAAGATGTATGCGGGGGGCATGTATAGATACACACATACATACACATTTATATATGTGTGTGTGTGTGTGTGTGTGTGTGTGTGTGTGTGTGTGTGTGTGTGTGTGTGTGTGTGTGTGTGTGTGTGTGTGTGTGTGTGTGTGTGTGTGGGCGTGCGTGCGTGTGTGTGCCGTGTATGTGCGTGTGGGTGCGTGCGTGCGTGTGAAGACACACACGTCCTTCAACTAGGCCACTTCTCATGCAAATTATATAGATAGAAAAATATATATAGATAGATAGTTAAATGTAATATATATACATGTATACAAACACACACACATTCGATAGATACCCAGATAAATAGATGGATATAGATAGGCACATATTAGAACTACATATACAAAAGACTGTAGATAAACACAAGTACATACATGCATTCATATCTCGTCCCATGTAACAGCTTCATTCATTATACTGCCTCACCTCACATCATACACATTTGGATTTAATCTCCATTGCGGCCTTTGAGCACGAGTGATACTGACTAGATAAATGGTCAGGATTTCTGATGTGAGACTCCCGTGTAAAATTCTAAAAAATCTAATCGCTTGTTAAATCTCACACAGTGTGAGATAATACTCCTCGCCCATTAATCAAAGGTAACATTACATTCTGTGTCTCCAGTAATATAATCCTCAACTTAGTTCTCCCGTTTGAAGGATTTCACTCGTGCTGAGTCAGGGAGGATTAGCTTCTTTGTTTCATAGTATATAATAATCTACTAATTACCAATTTTGTTGCCGAATTGTAATGGAAATACACCTCAGGTCCTTACGTTTCATCCAAAAAGATATATATATATATATATATATATATATATATATATATATATATATATATATATATATATATATATATATATATATATATATATATAGGGTGACATTCTCTAAATGAGTTGTTTAAAAATAAATCAATAATTTACTTATTACCTATATTGTTTTAGCCGATACGGTGTTAAGTGAAATACACCTCAGATCCTAACGTTTCAAACAAAGGGAAATATATACGCAGACATTTTCTACATTGGTCGTTTAAATTATAACACAATAATGCTGATATTTGTACAATGGTTATAGAATCCTATACATAATGTCTGCAGAGTCGTAGGTAATCGAAAAGAATGTGGAAGAAGTACTATGAAAATCCCAGTTGAGTTGAAATTTAGTTATACTAATTGAGTTTTATAATAAAGCACAACTAAGAAAACAACTAATTCAGGACTCTAATATATATATATATATATATATATATATATATATATATATATATATATATATATATATATATATATATATATATATATATAAATGTATGTAAACTACGCATAATAAATATAAATATGAATATGTATACCATTTTCATGCGAGTGAGTCTATAACCATCTTTCTGTATGTATTTATCTGTTTCTTTATATACAATCTATCTGTCTTAGTAAGTATACCTTTATTTTTATCTCTCCCGCTCTGTATCATCTATTTATCCGAAGAGAAAAATTAGTCTATTAGTTTTCTGTTTGTTTATCTATCTCTACCTACCTCCCTATGTCTGTATGTATGTATCTATAAAATGTGTGTGTGTATGTGTGTGTGTGTATGTGTGTGTATGTGTTTGTGTATGTATGTGTATGTGTCTGCGTATATGTATGTGTATGTGTATGTGTGTGTGTATATGTATATGTATGTGTGTGTGTGTGTGTATACATATATATGTATATACCTACTTACCTACCTATCTATCTGTCTACCTCTCTATGGTTGATTTTAGACGTTCCAGAATGCCGAATATGGCTTCCCGGAGGAGATCCCCTTCCAGACTGTGCGACTTAAAGTGGGGAATACCACGGCAGACATACGAGCCGAGCGGAAATTGCTCTTCGTATTTTTCTCTCTCTCTCTTTCTTACTCTCCCCTTTTTCTTCTCTTTCTTTTATTCCTTATTCTCCATGAGTAAAATGAGAAGACAAAGAAAAATATCAACATTCTCTTAGATAGGAAATTGAATGTGCTGTGAAAGGGAGACAAGAAAATGCATGACTGAATATGGGAAACGAAGGGAGAATAAAGCGAGTGATATGGGAAAATGACAAGAACAATTCCCTCTACAAAAGAAAAGAAAAAAAAAGGAGAACTTTTAATTCTTAAACGAGGAAACAATAACTATATTGCTCCGAGCGAAGGAGATAAAGTTTGTAAATATTAAAATGAAAGGAATTCTGAAAAAAAAGAAAAGAAAAAAAATAATAACTGAATATGTAACTACACCTTTAGCGATGGTATAAAAGCTTTATAAAATATAAAAGCTAAACAACGTTAATCAGAGGTAGAAAATGCTTTAGTTTACATTATTGTGATACCTGCCAGCGTTACAGATATTGCTCTTATTTCATATATGTATTTACTAGAAATATGTGAGTATTTGTTGCCTTTACAAAAATAAATAAATAAATGAATAAAAAAGTAAAAAAAAAAAATTATCGTAACGTAATTTTCATGTTTTAGTTAATGTATAATAAATGTAATATATAGTAATAATGGTAGATTACCGAATCTCTCTCTCTCTCTCTCTCTCTCTCTCTCTCTCTCTCTCTCTCTCTCTCTCTCTCTCTCTCTCTCTCTCTCTCTCTCTCTTTCTCTCTCTCTCTCACTCACTCTCTCTCTGCTTTTTTTTTTTTTTTTTTTTTTTTACTCAAGAATTACTTCTGTCATTCCATATAGCAAAGGCACGTGCCAGCTTTTTACAGTCTTCTACGTGATTACCAATCGGAAATAATAACTTTCTTGGGCATTACGCTTTAACTATAATCATCGTCAATTCACTCTAATTGAGTACGTTGCAATGTGAAATAGCTCTATCGGATTTTATCAATGTTTTCATCCATATTGCAATGGCAAGTAATTTCGATTATAATCCGTTTCCATCCTTCAGTAAATGAAAGGAAGCATGTAATAATTTCATTCCCCATCCTTCAGTTAATAATTCCAAGATTATATGTATTAAACAGTTTTGCAATTTCGGTAATGATAGTCTTTCTATTCGCGTTCCCATGCTAGAATTATTGCCAATATTAATTTAATCTCCGCAGCTGAAATCCAGGATATTGTTTCTGTGTCTAAGATTAAAATTAAATTGTTCGCTGACGCAATTCTTGGCCGTTTTATTGGATCATTTATGCTCCTTCTGTCTTGCTAAGTTGCCTTCCTGTTCTGATGCATCCAAAGTTTTTTCTTTCTTTCTTTCTTTCTTTCTTTTTCTCTTTCTTTCTGTTTCTTTCTTTCTTTCTTTTCCTTTCCTTCATTCTTTCTTCTGTCTCGCTATTTGGTTTCGTGTTTTGATGCAGCCAAAGTTTTTTTTTCTTCCTTTTTTTCTTTCATTCTTTCTTTCTTTCTTTCTTTCTTTCTTTCTTTCTTTCTTTCTTTCTTTCTTTCTTTTTCTTTCTTTCTTTCTTTTTCTTTTTTTCATTCTTTCTTCTGTCTCGCTAGTTGGTTTGTGTCTATGCTCTTCTTTCTTTTTTTTTTCTTCTGAGCATTTTTTATTATTATTTCCTTCTTTTTCTCTTTTTCTTTTTTGAATTAAATGCATTTTGTTGAGCTTCAACATCTCTTTCCTATTGGCTATTTTCTGCCCTTTCTTCTTTTTTATTGTGTTTAGAGATCATTTAATGAAAAAAAAAAGAAAAAAAAACAGTTTGCTTAGTTAGTCTCTTTGTAAAGCTTCATCAAAGAGAGAAATCATTTTTTAGATCTTAATTCTATGTGTAGGATATATTGCTGAATGGCGTATGAGAATATTGAATGAAAATAAAGACGTTCGATAAACGCCTGATGTATTGGCAAGTGAGTAACATCCGGGAAGAATATTGTTTTAGAGAGAGAGAGAGAGAGAGAGAGAGAGAGAGAGAGATGAGATGAGAGAGAGAGAGAGAGAGATGAAAGATAGAAGAGAAGATACGATAAAATATTATATATAATAAAATATATGTATATACATATATATAATATATATATATATATATATATATATATATATATAATATATATATATATATATATATATAATATATATATATATATATATATATATATATATATTATATATATTATATTATATAATATATATATATATATATATAGAGAGAGAGAGAGAGAGAGAGAGAGAGAGAGAGAGAGAGAGAGAGAGAGAGAGAGAGAGAGAGAGAGAGAGAGAGAGAGAGAGAAGAGAGAGAGAGAGAGAGAGAGAAAGAGAAAGAAAGAGACAGAGTGAGAAAACAAAACCGCCAGCAGAGCCACTCCATATATAGTGCCTCACCCGAACGCCTCCTCAAGAATCTACAGGGTACTTCCGTCCCCTCTCCCTTAGACTCGCACCTAAATCAGCTGTGAAGTGTCCCTCCCTTAACCCTTACTCAAAGACACTTCACGGCAACTGAAGGGTTTGAAGGCGTGTGTAACTTCTTGAAGAGGTGTTTGTAAGATTAATCTGCGGTTTTGGGAAAGTAGCCAGACTGTGAATTACGGGGTTTGCGTTTATCAGCGTTATACCCGTGAACGTTAATTACTTCCCTAATGGCCGGTATTAAGCGGGTAATTGTTTTAATGCTAGATTAAGTGCGGTCTGCATTAAGTGAAGTTAATCTTTGGCTAAGTGATTGTAGGTGAGATGACAAGCTTCTTTTTTGGTGCTTAAATCAAATGGAATTATATGAATTTTGCTAAGAGATGAATAAAAATGACGAAAAAAGAAGTAGAAGAAGAAAAGTTTAAAAATTAAATAGATAAAAAAGAAAGAAAGAAAGAAAACTTTATGTATATTATATCTTGTTTTATCGGACAAACCGTAAATCGATCTATTTCTGTATCTTGTGTTTTATTATCAAGCTATCCCCTATTTGAATAGTCCCCAGCATCCCTCCTCTCTCCAGCCCACTCCATTGCCCCCCCCCCGCTCCCTCCACCCTCTTTCCTATTCTATAACTTCTTTTCACGTTACTCCACCTTCTGTCTCTTTTATTCCTCCCTATTCCACTTTCTTATCCCCTTCTTCTCTTTCAACTCTCCTTTCAATCGTGCTTAATTTTATTCCCCATCCGCTCTGCCAACACCCCTTTCCCTCTCCTTGTATTTTACCACCTCCCCTCCCTCTCCCTCCCCCTGCTCTTCCTCCCTTGTACTCCCACTCCCCTTCCAACCCTCCCCCTCCTCATCCACTCTTCCACCTCCTCTTCCACCAACTCCCCGTCACCTTCCCCTGTCACCCTACAACTCTTCCACTCTACCCACTCTCCCTCCTTTCCCCTCCACTTCCACCCTTTCACCTCCCCTTCCACTCCACCAACTCCCTCTCCCCTTCCCATTCCACCCCCACCCCCCCACCGACCTACCAACCTTACCGTATAGTTATGCAGATTCTTAATGCCGCATGTCAGCATGGCGGTCGTCCCTGCCACGACTTCAATGGTGTTGTCTGTGCTGTTGAGGAAGGAGGGGCCACTCAGGGTCGAGTACTGGATCGGCGGCGCCCCTCGGAACACGTTGGGGTTAGGGGCGTCCGCTGCGAAGGGGGAGAGACGAAGGGAAAGGAGGTTAGCGTCGATAATGATAATGATATTGGTAATGGTGAGGGTGGTGGCGGTGGTGTTGTTGTTGGTGGTGGTGGTGGTGATTGTGGAGATGGTGGTGGTGGTGATTGTGGAGATGGTGGTGATGGTGGTGGTGGTGATTGTGATGATGGTGATGATGATGATGGTGATGATGATAAGGATAAGGATCATGACAGTGATAATGATAATGATAATAATAATAATAATTATGATGATAATGATGATGGTCATAA
>NC_051391.1:53841258-53843758 GCF_015228065.2 Penaeus monodon
ATATATATATATATATATATATATATATATATATATATATATATATATACAGATATATATATATAATATATATACATATGTACATACAGACACACTAGCGCATATATATATATATATATATATATATATATATATATATATATATATATATATATATATATATATATATATATATATATATATATATATATATATATATATTTTATATATATATATATATATATATATATATATATATATATATATTTCTTTAGATTACTTTATATTACTTTACACATTTTACTTTTTTATATTATATTTTCATATTTTAAAATTTTTCGTACTGCGCGTTCGTCTATCTTTCTTTGTGTATTTTTATATTCACTGTGAAAAAAAAAACATCTTTTATCGTTCAACTTCGTGTATCATGACAGTTTATTGAAAATCTCTTGACATTTAATCGGGTCATTCTTTCTGCAATTTCGTTTTTGGCATAAAGGTTGTGAGAATCGTGACTTATATAACGAATACTGACCATAAATCCCACACTTTCAAATAAATATAACTAAGAGTGTCGGTTCCTTCTATCTTTGACAACACCGTTTATTATGTATGGTAATGTATAGATATTTCACATAAATATACGTTTGGATAATACACGCAAACGAAAGTATACAGAAGCCAACACTTATCACTAAAAATAATGAAACAAAAATAAACATACCGATAAACACTGATACAAACACGCCAAATCAATTAACACATATCCACACTCAAATACACGTTCATACAACACATTCACCAACCCACACAAACACACTCACACACAAACACACTCATCCACCCACACAAACACTCACAGACACACAAACAACACTCTCTCTCACCCACACAAACACGCACGCATAAACACACACACACAAGCACACTCCCAGACACACAAATAACACACCCACCCACACAAACACACTCACCCACCCACACAGTTACACACGTAACAACACAAAAACGAACATAAAATAATATCGATTAGGGCTTTATTGGTCGAACAAACACCTGATATCGCTGAGGATCAATACAATGTGTGAGGAAACAGTAACCTTACAATACTCACCCAACGTGGAATGTCAAATAGCATTCAGTATTGTAACTTCCAACATTCCACCTATATAGAAGTGGGTTAAGCAATAACCAACGGGGATATTGTTAGTTTATATCTTCTTCTCTTCCGCATTGTGTTGATAAGAATGTCTACGTATATTTGGGATATAATAAGCTAAGAAATGAAGGAGTAATAATAAACAAAGGAATATTTCTCTTTCTTTACTTTGACTTCGCAATATTTGGATTTGTCCCGTTCTCAATTTCTAAAGTTTTTATATACAGTTTTCCGTAAAAATTATTTATAAAAAGTGATGCTATTAGTTGTCTATATCATTGATTTGGTTTAATTACGTGTTGATAAAAATTTAATTTTGTTTTAGGAAGTAAAGAATTGTTTATTTTCAGCTTTTGATTATGAATATATCCATTTTCTCACGATGTGCAGTTGAACCCATCAACAGCGCCAGATAAGAACGGAGAGAGTTACACATACAAAGTTTAAAATCTCCATTAATGAAATGTTATTCATTTATCTACTCATTCCTTTGTGAATTCACGCAATGAAACGCTCCCGGTTCACATATAATGATTTTTTTTTTCAGTAGACGGAATATAACTACGCGTCCAATTATTTTTGTTTGCCCATCTGGTTTGCTGTGAGTGAGACCCCTTTTCGAACAGCCAAGTGTTGAGTGACATAGTGGGAAAACTTATCCCACTGTTTTTTCGTTGTTCGTAGTTGTGTCTTTTTCAGTATATTTTAAAAATATATGTCATCGTCGTCGTCATCGTCACAGATATTTTCATTGTCTGTTATTGTCATCATCCTCATTGTCACCTCCATCATGACATCATTATCATCATCATCATCATCATCATAATTATCATCATTATCATCATCATCATCATCATAATCATCATCATCATTATCATCAGCAGCAGCAGCAATACTATCATCACCATGATCATTATTATCATAATCATCACCATTATTGTCATCCTTAAATGCATACGTCATAAAGTGTATTAACTAGCAATGCAGCGGAGAAAAAAGGTATCTCGAGAAAGCAAAAATCTAAAATAACAATAATAAATAAATAGATAAATAATAAAAAGGGATTCTCACAAACTTCTTCCACCCAAAGGAATTTGACATCTACAGTGGACTACTTCACAAGGTCTTTCACATGCATCGGTCGCAGCCACCGAAAGGACACAGACACATAACGAAACATTCCAAGTTCTGGAGGCACTACCACAGCCTCAGATCTCGAGGAGGCTGCTAAGACGTCAGCATCCCTCTCTGTCTGCAGATCTTGAGTAACGAATTCTCGAGTCCCCATTTGTGTATGTATGCCTCCATTCGTAAGGACGCGTGTGTTTGTATGTCTCTGTGCATGCCTCAACTGGCATGTAT
>NC_051391.1:53866258-53878758 GCF_015228065.2 Penaeus monodon
TATATATATATATATTAATACCACACACACACACACACCACACACACACACACACACACACACACACACACACACACACACACACACACCACACACACACAACAACCACCACACATATATATATATATATTATTAATATATATATATATAATATATATGTGTGTGTGTGTGTGTGTGTGTGTGTGTGTGTGTGTGTGTGTGTGTGTGTGTGTACGTATCTATACAAGCTCTATTTTTCCAAGCCAGCAGTAAAGTTGCAACCTCCGCGGGTCATTCTTGCTTCGCAGCCGCCAGTTTCGTGCAAAGAAAGAGCCTCGGAGTTCGACAGACTCAAGATGCATCAGACGCCTTTGGGTCTCGTCTCGTCTCACACAGCTATGGCCGAATTTCGCTAACTGCCTAACTTGATTACGGCACTGGAGTTGGGAACAATGCCTCGGAGTATCTGGCTCTGGGGGGCATTGGCACTCCGTCAGACAGCCGTAACTTGAGGTCAGTGCCTTGAAAGGGCCGGGCGCAAGGAATGCCGGGGAGACGGAGCGATTCTTAGAAATCCCAAAGTCGGTCTGAGTCTGAATCTCTACACTGCCTGCGGGTCTTTAGAGGAAGTCTTTGTTCAACCAAAACGAATTTCTTCCCCTATTCCTTATTTCAACTTTGGCTACAGAAATAATTTAAATATATATATATATATATATATATATATATATATATATATATATATTCTTCTTCTTCTTCTTCTTCCTCTTCTTCTTCTTCTTCTTTCTTTCTTTCTTTCTTTCTTTCTTTCTTTCTTTCTTTTTTTTGTCTTTTTTTCTTTTCTTTTCTTTCTTTTATGTATTCATTTATATATAAAGCTCTCATGATAAAATGTAATGATAATCATCGTTATACCATTATCATCATGTTTTTAACTCAAGGAACCCATCAACTAATGTCATTTGAAATATGAGCTTATGTAGTGTTTGAAATTATATAATCAAATTATGACTAGCGTGACACGATTGGCATGTGTATTTTGGAGCAGCGTTGGAAAATACTACAAGTTTTTTAAGACTATATATACCGATATATATACCGAAAAAAAACAGCTCCAAAAATATAAGCAGTACCCCTAGCTGTAGAGGTACATGAAGATGGTATTGTAAACATAAGTACCAATGGAAAACTATCATCAATAATTTATGTCTTTCAGTTCCCTCTTTAACAACCACTGCTATTGGTACTCTTAAAAGCATATGATCACTGAAGGACTGGTACTCCCTAAACTTGGCTTAACATGTGAAGAAATGATATCCACAGTTTCAACCAGTTTATGTTACAATGCCATGAATAATGCATTGTTCTATTTAATCATTTATGTTGACGTAATATTTATTAACAAATTAACGTAATATTTATTAACAGACATGGTCAATAACTATGTTCATGTCCATGTACACATAGCAAATGTTGAAGGATAAATAGTACATGGGTTAGCAGTACCTGCTATCACTGATAAAAGGACGTATAGCATAAAGCTGTTATTGCTACTTAGCGATTGATAGTGAAATGTGGAGTTGTGTCCCGTAGAGTTATGTTATGGAATAAGCTCGACAACATGTGATATTTGGAATGTCTTCGCTTAGGAGACGTGAGATCATTAGGCGATACTTATCTGTGGAATATCATTGATCGCTACTCCTTGTATGAAAATTTGCAATGTAATTGGTGGTAATAAAAGAACCCTCGCGTGAAATATGATGATGGGCTTTTGAGGCAAGCTACCAAGCCAAATAGAATTTCTTAGCGCCTGGGGGGACATATCTTACTAACACACAGTGCAGAACTCGACAAAAGCAAATAAATAACCCTTTCTGGATATTTCATTTCTGAGACACTGCTTTTCTTTTTCTTTGTTCGTATGTTCTATTTTTTCTTTTTCTATCGTTGTTATATATTGCTAATAGGCATTAATCATTTACGTCTCCCAGACAGTACGTACAACAATTACTTAGATGAAGAACACATGAATATCACGCAAAATTTGTCAAAACACAGCATGAATAAATAACGAAAGTGTAGTTACTTCTGTGATATGATATCTACATGCCTGTTCATTTATCTTCCGAGTGTAATGTATGCTGTAAGAACATACACCAAGAAGAGAGATGCGTTTACAGATATGTTGAACATAAAAACCGTTGTTATATCTTATCCAGAGCAAAATGGAAAAGCCTAAAGTAAGGAAAACGAGGAACGAAACTGAATCATAAGACTAATGCTGAATAAATTAAATAATACTATAGTAGTTGTACTGAATTAAAGTCCTCTTAAGTTCAAAGCTATCAAAGAGGTTCAATACATCAAACATTGTCTTAGAATCAGAGTCTTATGTGCCTTTGATGTGCATTATCCAATTCTAATGCAATTTCCTTCGACTTTGAAGTCTAGGAGGAAGTACCTTCCGCGCTCTGTTTGATATCTGTGTTTGTTTTATACATGTGGCCATATGACGGGATTATAGTCTACATGATCGAATTTCACTTTTTTACGATTAAGATAGGACATGTTATATAGATAGAGTGATGGATAAACGGGTAGAGAGAAATAGAGAGGGAGGGAGGGGGAGAGAGAGAGACTCAGAGAGACAAGCTGAGGCATAGACAGAGACAGGGAAAGAAACAGACAGATACTGAGACAGACATAGAGACAGGGAGAAGATGGACACACCAGATACCTGCTGAATGACTTATACATTATTTTTTCATCTGTATTATTTAACTCTTACAACAAATCCCTCTAGAGATTGATGAGTCTCATGACAGTGGGCAACTTATTGAAAGCATACTGTTGGAGGCAAAGACAGACTTTATTAACTAAACAGATTTATATATGAGAGAAAATTAAATGTTTCCTTTTAAAACATCGTTACTGTTTTCGTTTTTTTCGTTAAGGTGACATCCAAATAAATTATACTTTTTTATTTATGATATGATGGATCCTTTCAAAATAACGTTTTTGTAATTAAATGTTGCTGACTCGATTTTACCGTGAGGTCGGTTGAGTGAGGTGCTCCATGCATTTTAAGAGAGTGGTGGCAGTGGCTCAGGCGTGTGGCACTTTGCCCGAAGTGATTCATGGGAGCCAAAGGGTGCCACGGGGGAGAGGGTTGGGGTGTAATTATATCACGCTTGAAATTAGGTTTAAGATCCAACTTTAGCAATAAAGGACTCACTCTACCATGCACACCCTTGTTAGCGATTATTTTATGATATTATTATTATCGCCATTACTTACTTCTCTATCCTTCCCCTCACCTCTGTTTCCGTCTTTCAACGTTTATTTACCATCATTGTGTTGGTCCGTAATTATGTGTATCCCCTGTCCGTGTTGAGATATGTCTTTAAAGATATGTTGAACATAAAAGCCATACTTATATCTTATTTGTATATATATGTGTAAGTGTTTGCATGTGTATGTGTGTGTGTGTGTGTGTGTGTGTGTGTGTGTGTGTGTGTTTGCATGCATGCTTTCATACGCAGATACACAGAGACCAAAGTACGTACAATACGTTCGTATCCGTTTTTCCTCTTTATCATATCGCTTATAGATTCGTATGAAAAATGTATATTGTAAACTTCCAAAGGCAAGGAAAGTAAAGTAAAAGTAAAATATACAAAGACAGAAGAGAATGAAGAAAATGAAACAGGAGAGCAAGGCAGCCATAAAAATGACATAGAAAATATACAATACCAAGGAAGACAGAAACACGGGGGAGAAGCATAGAGGCAGGAAAAGAGTTCACTCTTTTGGAAGAAGGAACAGCCGATGCATGTGATAGCATGAGAGAGTGAATGGGGAGGAAAAGGGAGAAGAGAGAGAGAGAGAGAGAGAGGGGAGGGGGGAGAGGGGAGAGAAAAAGAATGAGGGGGAGAGAAAGAGAAAGAAAAAGAGGGAGAAAGAGAAAAAGAAAGAAAGAGATGAAAACAGGCACATGAGGCTTAAAAAGAGTGAGTGGAAAAGGAGGTAGAGAGAGAAAAGAGAGAGAGAGAGAGAAGCAAAGAAGGCCAGAGGAACTGTCGTCATAATGATGCTCAAAGAGGGCGAAAGAGGGGGGAAATGGAGGCGAAGGATGATGGGAGAGCGAGAGGGGAAAGGTTCTTCAAGGTCAGGACCGAAGGAGGGAATGGCTGGGTTGATGGAGGTAGGAATATTACGGTGATATAAACGGGGCCGGTTTAAAGGGGACTCCGGAGAGGCAAGGGGAATGTGACGGCGAATGCATTTTTCGTTATAAGGAGTAATTATCTTTCTCTGTCTGTTTAACTCGCTCTCTCTTTCTATTTCGCTGTCTCTGTCTACTTTGTCTGTCTGTCTGTCTCTCTCTCTCTCTCTCTCTCTCTCTCTCTCTCTCTCTCTCTCTCTCTCTCTCTCTCTCTCTCTCTTTCTTTTGTTCCATTTCTCTTTCTCTCGCTCTCTCCTCTCCTCTCTCTCTCTCTCTTCGTCTCTCTCTCTTCTCTCTCTCTCTCTCTCTCTTCTCTCTCGCTCTCTCTTCTAATCTCTCTCTCTCTTCTCCTCACCCCCCCCCCCCTCTCTCTCTCTTCCTCTCTTCTCTCTTTCTCTCTCTTTTCCTTTCTCTCTCTCTCTCTCTTCTCTCTCTCTCTCCTCTCTCTCTCTCTCTCTCTCTCTCTCTCTCTCTCTCTCTCTCTCTCTCTTCTCTCTCTCTCTTCTCTCTCTCTCTCTCTCTCTCTTCCTCTTCTCTCTTTTCTCTCGTCCGCTCTCCTCTCTCCTTTTCCTTCTCTCCTCTCTCTTCTTCTCTACTTCTCTGTCTCTTTTCTTCTCTCTCTATCTCTCTCTCTCGCCTTTTCTGTTCCACTTTTTACCCTCTATCTCTCTTTTCGTCTTTTCCTCTTCTCTTCTCTATCTATCTATCTATCTATTATCATCTCTATCTCTCTATCTATGTATCTATCTATCTATCTATCTATCTATCTATCTACCTCTTTCTCTCTCACTCTCTCTCACTGAGAGAGTGGGGACGAAAGAGAGAGAGTTGTACAGAGCTACTTGATTTGTATAAGAAACCTTCGAATGGAATGGAGTCAGGATATGTACCTATCTCAAAGATCAAAGAATTTTAAAATATATATATACACTTTTTTTTACGATCTACGTAACACTAATTTTTCTTCATAAAAGAACCGCGGCTACCTCAAGGAGAAGAAAATAAAAATACATGATTTCTTTTTACAAGCTATTCAAATAAAAATATAGCTATTTCAGAGATAGATAGATAGATAGATAGATAGATAGATAGATAGATAGAGAGAGAGAGAGAGAGAGAGAGAGAGAGAGAGAGAGTAAGAGAGGGAGGGAGAGAGAGAGAGGGAGAGAGAGAGAGAGAGAGAACGATAGAACGAAAGAGAGAGAGAGAGAGAGAGAGAGAGGGAGAGAGAGAGGGAGAGAGAGAGAACGAGAGAGACAGACAGACAGACAGACAGACAGACAAACAGACAGATACAAAGAAAACAGTTTCACCAAAAGATTTATATCATGTTGATCATATTACACGAATAACAAGTCGCCACTGAATGGAAATCAATCTCTAGCCAACCTTTAAAAAATGCTCCCCAATCACACAACATTTGACAATAATAAGGCAAAGGAACCCACAAAATGCTTAATGAATAGGGATGGAAAGAGGGGAAAATGGAAAGAAAAAAGAAGACAGTGCAAGGGACCATTGTGCGTAATAAATAGGGGAATACGATATAGGTACAAAGGGGAAGGTCCCTTTAACAAATACAAGGAAAATATTGAGGAAAATGTATATTATGTGCCAAAGGAAAGAAATTCATCACTGACTGCTCTTGATGATCCACTGAGAAAAGAAGAAGGAGGAGGAGAAGAATGAAGAGGAGGAAATATAGAGGAGAAATCAGAGGAGGGAGGGGGAGGAGGAAGAAGAAGAATTAGAGAAAGAAGAAAAAGAAGAAGCAAAAGAAGAGGGACGAGGACGAGGAAGAAGAAGAAAAATCAGAAGAAGAAGAAGGGGGGAAGAAGAAAAAAGAAAAGGCAGAAGAAGAGGGAGGAGGAGGAGGAGGATGAAGAAGAAAAATCAAAAGAAGAAGGGGAAGAAGAAGAAGAAAAATAAGCAGAAGAAGGAGGAGGAGGGAGAGGAAGAAGAAAGATCAGGAGGATGTTATTGCGTAATTATTAAGATTGTTCTTTCATTTTACGTAAATCAATGATAAACATGACAAGATATTGAAAATAGTGACAACAACAATGATACAATCGTATGACTTAACATATAACAAACGGCTTACTCTATTTGTTCACGAAAAAAGATCACATGACAAATGAATCTGAAAATATAATTCCTTTTGAAATGCTGAGTAAGGTAATTATGATACCCCCCCCCCCTCTCCCTACCCAACATCCCCTCCCTTCCCGTCTATGATAAAAGTATAAAGAATATATTTTCACGCATTACCTTGTCAGCGTTTTATCATTTTAAACCTGAAACATGCATTATAAAAAGCGTTAAGGTGAGCTCAACTTTTGGGACGGATTATAAAATCATGGGCATAAAACTGACTTTTAATGCATTAAAGTCGTATTAAGAAGATCAACTAAATTGTCTATTTTTGAGTAGTTTTATTGTCTGTGGGAATTATGAATAGGATAATGTAAAAGCTATGTGCCTTATTAATGTGTGCGTGTGAGTGTATGTGTGTGTGTTTGTGTGTTTGTGTGTTTGTGTGTGTGTGTGTGTGTTTGTTTGTGTGTGTGTGTTTATGCGTGTGTGTGTGTGTGTGTGTGTGTGTGTGTGTGTGTGTGTGTGTGTGTGTGTGTGTGTGCGTGCGTGCGTGCGTGCGTGCGTTCGTGTGTATCTACCTGCACTCCAGACACTCGTATATATTCAAGCTCACATATCAGTTTCCTTAAAACCACCTTCGTTATTAAAACGCACATTAACAACAACAACAAGGAATAATTACAAACCAACACCAAAAAATACAACACGCAAAACACAAGGACTTTGAGACAGCACAGAACACCAACTCGCAGACGCCACTCAGTTCCTGCATTTACCAATCACCTCGACGAGAGAAGACGTTTTCCAACATCGCTCCCGAGAAATTGTTTCCTCCAAAATTGTCAATATTAGGAGATAAGTCCAACAAACCGGAGTGCATCCTGACATTTGCTTTCTTGTCGGTGTTGACAGCCCTGGTGTAGTGTGTGAAGAAGACCAGGTTTATGAATTGCTGTTTTCATTGGTATTATATGATTGTGAATGTATCATTATCACGATGATGATAAAAATGATTATGATTATTATTATTGCTGTTGTTGATATTGGTGTTATTCTTACTATCATCATTATCATTATTACTATCATTATCATTATCTATTATTTTTATTATTATTATTATTATTATCATTATTTATTATTATTATTATTATTATTATTATTATTATTATTATTATTATTATTGTTGTTGTTGTTGTTGTTGTTGTTGTTGTGTTGTTGTTATTGTTGTTGCTGTTGTTACTATCAGTATCTTTATTATCAATACAATAATCATCATTAATGATACTATCATTATCATTATTATTATTGCTATTATTGTTATTATAATAATCTTTTTAATTATTATATTTATTATACTTTGTTTCATTATTGCCATTATCATCATCATCATAATCATTAGTATCATTTTTATTATTTTTATCGTCACCATCATTGAAAACAGTAGTGTCTTCATTAGTAAAATGTCAGTAATATTAGCAGTAATAGTATTAACAGGGGCAAAGGTAATGAATGAAATTAGTAGTTATCTAAAAAAAATCGACACAACTAGTATGAAAAGTAACGAGCCAATAGCTGTAGCGGTAGTACTAGCAATAGTAGTAGTCGTAGTAGTAACAGCAGTAGCAGTAGTAATTGTAGAAGTGTTAGTAACAATAGTAGTTGTAGTAGTAGCAGATGTAGCAGTAGTAATTGCAGTAGCAGTGACAGTAATACTAGTATAGTAGTGGTACTATAAGAGGAGTAGTAGTAGTAGTGGCAGCAACAGTAGTAATTGTAGTAGTAGTAACAGCAATAGTAGTAGTACTAGTAGCAGTAGTAAAGCAGCAGTAGTAATTGTAGTAGTAGTAGTTACTATAGTAGCAACAACTATTATATCAGTAGCAGTAGTATTAAGAATAGTATTAGCAATAGTAGAAGTAGTAGTAATAGGAATCGCTGTAGTAGTTGTAATAATAGCTGTAAAAGTAGAGGTGGTGGTAGAACTTATAATGTTAATACTAGTAATTATCGCTGCAGTAAGTAATAGCGCTAATAACAGCACCTTTAGTAGTAGCCGCAACAATAGCCAATACATCATCAAGATAACATTATCAGTTAAATCCCCGTATCATCAAGGCTTAACTTTACCAGTAGCTTAAAAGATGAAATAAAATGAAAAAGAACTAGGACATATGAAATAAGAATACAAAACACAAATTATTGTTCTTTCACACAGTTACATTGCACAACTTCAGTGGGAAATGATCTAGCAAGCCATTTTTTCAACAGTAGCCGAAATCCTGTCAAAAAAGCAGTAAGCGTAGAGATAAATAAATGGAATAAAATTAATTAACAAAAATAGGTTTTACAGAACAATCAAGGAATTATATAACAGCTTGGAAAAGAGTATCCCCTGTCGTTTTCTCTTCTGCAGGCGTACATAAGCAAGTTTTGAGGCCACCATTGTAAAGAAAAATAAAAGAAATGTAGTAGCACTAATGGTACTAGCAGCAGCAGTAGTAGTTGTAGTGGAAGAAGTAGCAGTAACCATACAGAGAGTTGTAATAATGGTAGTATTACAGTGGTAGTAGTAGTAGTAATTGTAGTAGTAGTGGTGGTAGTAGTAGTAGTAGTAGTAGTAGTAGTAGTAGTAGTAGTAGTAGTAGTAGTAGTAGTAGTAGTAGTAGTAGTAGTAATGGTGATAGTTGTGGTAATAACAGTAGTATTTATATATAGAAGTAGTAATAACAGATATAGTAGTTGTAATATTAGCATTAACTTTGGAAATGATATTATTCGTAATATCACTAGCATGTGGTAATTACACAATAGCATCAGCACCAGCAGTAGTAGGTAAAGCAGTAGTAGTATTAGCACTGACATTATCAATAACACCACGAGTCATCCCCCATCCCAGATCGTAATGACAGGAATAACAAACACCCCTGCGGAAAGTCTCCTGTCTAAAGGCTTGGTCCAACCCGAACACAAATCTCCTTTGTGGGTGAGTGCAGTAATCCCGCGGAGTTGGTAATAAGAGAGGCACTTCAGTGTAGATGGTGGTATATTGTATAATAGGAACTCTGGTCATAAAGAGTTAGTGTTAAGCGAATGTTGGGTACTGCTGGTATGAGAACGTAGTATTCTCAGCAGTATATACATTGTAGTTTAATCTTCATTACTTTGCAATAGATTTATTCGTTATCTTCTCTAGCATGTGTAACTTCCTGCTCAGCACCAGTCATCATCGTCTCTCAGTTCAGTATTTAGCCTCTTATCATCCCTCTCTTCTCTCTCCTCTCTCTCTCTCCTTCTCTCTCTCTTCTCTCTCTCTGCCGTCTCTTGATCCTCTCTCTCTCCTTCTCTCTCTCTCTCTCTCTCTCTCTCTCTTATCTCTCTCTCTGCTCTCTGTCTCTTATCTCTCTCTCTCTCTCTCTCTCTCTCTCTCTCTCTCTCTCTCTCTCTCTCTCTCTCTCTCTCTCTCTCTCTGTCTGTCACTATCTCTTTCTTTTTGTTTAAAGAGATGTTCGATTTGGTATCAATTGCCTGTATGAGAAGAATTGGAGAGTTTATAAAACTGGAGGTCGAGATAAAACCGGAGATAAACAAACTCGGCTCACCGGCTTACAACTCTAACTCCGGACGAACTGGGAATTCGCTAAGGATAAACAAGAGATCAGTAACCGAGCTGTTCAGGAAGATTCTCCTAATGGGACCGAGGTTGCTTGCGCTTTTACTAACGAAAAAATCTTTTATTCTCCTCTGACTCCTTCACTACCCAACGCTAACCCTTGTGGTAACGAAGCGGGGGATTTTGCGTAGGACACGAGAAAGAGAACAGAATATATAACGTACATTTCGTCCTGGGTCCATCCGTCCGAAGTACGAGGCTAACAATTAAGAATGAAGAGAGTCTGCTTTTAATACAGACATTCATCAAGACAAAGTCAGGGCGTCCTTTATGCACAAGTCATTCACAGAAATCTTCCGCCCATTCTACTAGTGCGCGCAAGCTTACAGAGCGTGGGAGGAGATCGGACGACGTAGTGTATAGCTGTTGAAAGTATTTTGCTTTCCCTGAGTACGCAACGCAAGGAGCCTCTTAGCAATGCCCGTGTATTAAACCTGAGTCCCCGTGCGTATTCCATGAATACGTTTACGTGTTTGTTGATCATGTGTGTGTGTCTCTCCCCCGCTTAGGCCATTTGCTAGCGGAATGGGTTAATATACATATAGGGGCTTTGTGGGAGACTTGCAGACATGTTGATGCAACACGCCCGTCACACAAAGGGGATGGATGTTGCATTCACGCAACACAGCTCAGCATGCTTCCATTTCACGTGTTGTTTAAGCAACATCTACAAATCAACGAAGTGAACACATATATTTAATGTCTTGAATTGGATCGGTCATAGTGGAAGGTAATGTGATAAGAAGAGAGAGAGAGAAAGAGATGGATAAATAGAAAAAGAGATAGATAGATAGATAGACAGATAGATAGATAGATAGATGAGAGAGAGACAGAGAGAGAGAGAGAGAGAGAGAGAGAGAGAGAGAGAGAGAGAGGATAGAGACAGAGACAGATAGATAGAGAAAAAAAAGAGAATTAGGTAGAGTTGGAAAAAAAAAAATAACGAATCAGACCGTTTCTCATCCCATAAGAAAAAGTATTTTAGAAATGGGGAAAAGGTCAGGAAAGGTCAAGGCGTCAGCATATCTGCCAGAGAAGAAAACGTCAAGAATCGTTCAGAATTCTTCCCACGGGCAGATGGGCGAGGCTAAGAATACAGAGGACTGCAAAGAGAAAGGAAAGCAAACCAATCGGATCCCAGATTTTTATAAGAAAGCACACATACGAAGGATCAAATATAAATAAAGCCTTTGGATAACTTTTTTTAAACAGATTATTTAGGCATTGATATACACGTAAATACTACAAGGATTTACAGCACATACTCAGCCTATATATATATGAACAATAAATGATATACATAACATAATATTAATTATGTACACACACACACAATATATGTATATATATATATGAATATATATATATATATATATATATATATATATATATATATATATATATATATATATATATATACATATATACACACATGTGTGTGTGTGTGTGTGTGTGTGTGTGTGTGTGTGTGTGTGTGTGTGTGTGTGTGTGTGTGCGTGCGTGTGCATGCGCATGTGCGTGTATCTGTGCATGTGTGTGTGTGTGTGTTTATATGTGTCTATGTATGTGCATGTGTGTGTGATAGACAAACAGACCGACATAGATACAGACAGACATACAGAGATGCACATCAGCGTCCAAACGTACGAAAACAGCCCATCTGAGTACGCCCAAAAAATATATAAACATCTGTCTGTTACACCCGATACACTCCTAAACAGACAACAGGACTGCACCACCCCGCTAATCATTTAGAGAAAGGAGATTCGACCCGATCCTTATACTGCAAGAGAAGGTATTAGATAGGCTGGTGCTCTAGATTCATATAACCAGTCACACAATCCAAACCCAATCGCATAGAGTATCCGCGTCCGGTTAATAGCTGCAGTCATCGATCACTAATTATCCTGCGACACCGCCGGCATTCTAGTTCTAATTGATGCGAAGTTGTGGAGCGTAATGCTACTGATTATGACGTGCTGTTCACCACCTGATTGCAAATTATTTTTTCATTAAAGGTGCATATTTTTGCTGAGTCTTCTCTCTCTCTCTCTCTCTCTCTCTCTCTCTCTCTCTCTCTCTCTCTCTCTCTCTCTCTCTCTCTCTCTCTCTCTCTCTCTCTCTCTCTCTCTTCTTTTTTTCTTTTCTTTTTTTACTTGAGTTATTTTTTGAGTTGTTATTTTCATATCGCTGATTTGATTCATCATAGGAAGGTAATTCTGTTTATTTCATGGTATAAATCAGTGAAAATAGAATGATAAACTATATATGTAGTCGAGATTCGGAATAATGATATGCTAAAAAAGAGAACTAGAAGGAGAGAGAGTGAGAGAGAGAGAGAGGGAGAGAGGGAGAGAGAGAAAGAAAGAAAAGAGAAATAGAAAGAGAAAGAGAAAGAAAAAGAAAAAGAAAAAGAGAAAGAGAAAGAGAAAGAGAAAGAGAAAAAGAAAGGGAAAGGGAAAGGGAAAGAGAAAGGGACAGGGGACAGGGCCAGAAAAAAAGACAAAGAGAAGGAGAAAGAGACAG
>NC_051391.1:53893758-53896258 GCF_015228065.2 Penaeus monodon
GCATATGCTCTGGGTTGTTTTTATGATAACGTATCAATTCAAACATATTTACTATTATACGTCTTTGAAAAATAGTCATTGACGCTAAACTCTCTCTCTTTTTACTTTTCTGTTATTTCCAAGTGATTGTTATTACTTTCTTTCAGTCTTGATTTAGATTATGCCGTTCCTGAACCTTTCACCCTATCTCTCTCTCTCTCTCTCTCTCTCTCTCTCTCTCTCTCTCTCTCTCTCTCTCTCTCTCTCTCTCTCTTCTCTCTCTCTCTCTCTCTCTCTCTCTCTCTCTCTCTCTCTCTCTCTCTCTCTCTCTCTCTCTCTCTCTCTCTTTCTTTCTCTTTCTGTGTGTGTGTGTGTGTGTGTGTGTGTAGATTGTTAGATGTAGATATACATGTAATAATAAATTCAGTTAAAATTTATTGAGAAGAAGAACAACAAAATGGAAACCTGTTTCCAGATTAGTTAGTCACAATGTTTTTTTTTTTTCAATTCATTTTATTACTTCTTTCAGTCTTGCTCTAGATTATGCTATTCCTCAACATTTCACCTTTTCCTTTGTATCGTCCCTCTCTCTCTATCTCTCTTTTTCTGTTTATATCTTTCTCTCTCTCTCTCTCTCTCTCTCTCTCTCTCTCTCTCTCTCTCTCTCTCTCTCTCTCTCTCTCTCTCTCTCCCCTCTCTCTCCCCTCTCTCTCTCTCTCTCTCTCTCTCTCTCTCTCTCTCTCTCTCTCTCTCCCCTCTCTCTCTCTCTTTCTCTCTCTCCTTCTCTCTCTTTCTCTTTCTCTCCTCTCTCTCTCTCTCTCTCTCTCTCTCTCCTCTCACTCTCTCTCTCTCTCTCACTCTCTCTCTAAACACAAGGAGGGTCACTATACATCACGACGAAATGTTTAAAAACAGACAAATGTATGGAAGATCAAATAAACCAACAAGAAAGGTAGATGTCGTAATAGCTATGGTTTTGACTTGGATATAAGTACTATTGGAAATATATTGGTTCATATAATTGGGAAGATAATGAATGTAGAATAGGTAAAGCAGCTAAAGCACATACCCTAGAACATTATACAATGTCAAGTCCAGGGATTGAAAGATGGAGAGCGGTATGGGCAAGAAACAGTATTCACAATTCAGTTATTGAAGATGATAAGTTAATTCACATTTTGAAGAAATATAAAAAACGCTGGTAACAAGTGAAAATTATGTGTATAGTATATACGTATTTATATATAGTGTATATATATTCATATGTATATACATATATATATATATATATATATAATAATATTATAATATAATACATAATATATTAATATATATGATTATTTAATTTCTAATATCACTATGTGTAAGACATACTGGTAGCAGACAATTGTATATAATGTTGTATGCTTACTGTGATATTCATTAACATATAAAACTATAAAAATTACGATTAGTATAAATTTTTATTCATAAATGATCAAATCCCCGATGTATTTTTTTTCACTATATAGGTATGTAAACCATTAGGCATAGTACCTCTGCGTTTTCATATATATATTCCGTACACACACACACACACAACACACACACACACACACACACACACACACACACACACACACACACACACACACACACACACACACACACACACACACACACCACACGCACACGCACACACACACACACACACACACACACACACACACACAACAAATGCTATTCTGTTCTGACGACTGTTTAGACAAAATTTACTGATAAAACATGCGCGCACTCGCATATCCATAGATCGATAGATAATTAAGTAGACAAACAGACTGGCAGATCGATAAGTTGAGATATTCGTTACTCCGCAAGGCCGGAGATTTGATGAAGAAAGACTTGGGGTTAAACCAATTAAAATCCTGCCAGTTCTGTCAGCGTTTTCATCATTAACTTCTAATTCTGCATGTTCTCCTCTTATGCTCATGCTCCTATGGTATTCTGCTTCAACCATATCACTACTATGTTCAGTATTCACATATTCATGTGTTTGTGTGGGATTCATGTCGAACAGACTGCCATTAGAACAACGAAGGGAAAAACGAGAAAACACAAGAATATGCCAAAGGCCACATCGCTGTACCCGTAATACAGCGAAAAGGCCTTTGGTATATTTATGTGTTTTCTTGTTCTTCCCTTCGTTGTTCTTTTTTGTTCTGTGTGTGTGTGCGCACGCACGCACGCACGCACGCACGCACGCACGCACGCACACACGCACGCACGCACACACACACACACACACACACATATATAGGACGAGCGGTTATTAAAGATCCCCCTAACCCACTTCCCATTGACGCACAGGAATGAAAGGTCGTACAGTTATTATTCTTTCTCTACATATTTCCCACCAAGAGTGACACACGTTTCCCATCGTTTTATGCGGGTGTGGACTCCTCGCTTCTGGATGTATGCAGTCTGCGTTTGAAGCCATGGAGTGACTTTAGAAATCAATTTCAACATCTTGGAAGCATTTGCC
>NC_051391.1:53903758-53905978 GCF_015228065.2 Penaeus monodon
AATTAATTTATTGATCATTTATCAAAGACTGAGACAGTATATAGAAATATTCTAATTACTTTAGTGTGGCTATGTGAGCAATGTCACTCTCGCATGATATTTCCACATTATGATGAATTTCTCGTTTTTGAACTCTGTTGGCAAAAATCTTTACAACTTCAAGGAGGTTGCATCATACCTATCATTTTCATGCATTTAAGGTCTTGGCCTTCTGCTAAGATACTTATAAATAAAACCGGATTTATACAATAACTAGAACTCTGGACTTCCCAAACGTGTGTTTTTAAACCATGTGACCTGCTGAATGCGGATCCTGTCAGATTTTGTATACAGTATAACCGTTAAAGACCGTTGAAATACGTTATCACCTCGATCATCCTACATTCACTTTTTATGCATTTGTAAAAAAAGGATGTATTTTATGACTATCTAAAGATAATGTGCACAATGCAAGGGTTTCACCCGGTTAAAGAGAAAAAATTAATCGATGCTAAATGATTGCGAAAATGAAAAGGAAATCGTAAAAGCAAATTCTACTCTATGATCAAAATTGCTACGTTGGAAAAAGAAAATTGTGTAACAACTTTATTCCTTTACTCTTGTGAATACAACACAACAGGTCTCCTCATCTAGTATATTTAAGAGGACAGTACCATTGACTATGCATACTATATAATACATGTTATAAGGCTATAGTATTGAAGTTTACCGTAACTTTGAATATTATCAATACTAGTTTTTCGATCAGGATCTACCCTTATAGATGCCAGAAGCCTTTATTTATGTCTAAAATACGTTAATAAGTTTCTTGTACCAGGTGCGTGTAGGTGCAATATTCAAGCCAGCAATTACAATGTTGGTCCAGGATGTTGCACCTCGCTGTCGTTGTTATTTTGGCACCTTCTCCCTTTTTTATATACCTGCCTTTCTGCTTGTGTCTATCCGCCCGTCTTTTAGTCTGTCTGTCTATCTATGTGTCTATTTTTTTTTATATGTTTATCTGTGGTTATATGTGCATCGTCCATTCTATCTATCCATCCACCCACCCACCAACCTATCCTCTCAGTTATCCACCCATATCCACCCATCCATCCACCTGCCCACCCAAACCCTATCACCCATAACCAACCCATCCATCCACCTGCCCACCCAAACCCACCCACCCATCCACCTATACCCACCCACCCATTCCATCCACATACGTAAAACCACAAGGGCCCCCCCACCACGGAAGTACTGACCGTAGTTAGAACACCGTCACGGGAGCCGAGTAAAGATCAAACGCATCCGGAGCAAAGACAAGACGATACAGGAGTCTCAGTGTGAAAGCAGCAGAACTAGAGAGATCAAAGAAGCAGGGCAGGGCGTCACTCACTAATTAAGGGCCGCCCTGTTGAGGTCGCCCCCTTGAGGAGTGTCGCGCCTTCAAGGGAGAGGGAGAGGCGGGCAACGCAAGAGCATGTCCAAAGAGCGGTAGAATTAACAGAAGAGGCGAGGAGATTCAGAGGTTGGAATACAGGAAGAATTGTAATATATAAATGATAGATTAATAATATAAAACGACTCGTCCTGAACCAAGCCAAGAGTCGCGTTATGTTGTGGCAATAGTTATTCTCTTTTCAGTAGTAAATGTTGTAATTGTGATAAGTAAAGACTGGAATACAATAAATAGTAATATATAAAAAGTAATATATAAACAGTAATATATGAATAATATATTAACAAGATAAGGGACTCGCCAAGCAAAGATTCACTTTATGTTGTGGCAATAGATATAATGAAATGCATCCCGAGAGATGAAATGATATTACTTTTTCATATGATCACATTCTCTTTTCTGAGAATTTAAGTGCGATAAGTAAAGGTTGGAATACAGGAAGAAAAACAATTCATAAATGATAGATTAGCACGTTATGTTGAGGTCATGGAAATGCTGAGAACGGAGGCATGCAGATGAAAATAGATTAGATAATATTCACTTTTATATGATCTTATTATCTTTTTAATTTCGTAAATATCATGACAACGATAGCCAATTTCGATATTACAAAAAGTCAGATTATATAAATTCGATATAAAACTGCGATTTTCCTCGAATCATCGCGTTTCCCTTTATAAAAGTATATAAATAAACACGAATACGAAGTCCTCCATGCTCCTTTCGACTTCAAAATAACAATTAAAAGAATCACAATCGCTAAATGAATTCTTCGTCGTACC
>NC_051391.1:53911078-53913578 GCF_015228065.2 Penaeus monodon
TTTTTTATGTTCGCTTATCCTGGCATCATATACATACATATAGTTTAAATGTGTGTGTGTGTGTGTGTGTGTGTGTGTGTGTGTGTGTGTGTGTGTGTGTGTGTGTGTGTGTATAATCCTGGTACTTTGTTCCAATTTCGATGTTATCATAGCACTTAGTAGTTTGTTAAACAGGAAATTAAAATGAATTGTATCCTGCATGTAAAATAATAATCAACATACTAGCCTTGCAAAAACTCAAAGTAATGGAAGGAAAAACGTATCAGACGCGTTATTTACCGTTCAGTGGCAAAATATTTGGGTAGTATTTCATTGTATACCTCGTACTTTCAAATTTGATTATGCAGTCAGAGAATGCCCTGGGAAATATATATACAATTTCATTTCATCTCTTTCTCCATTTTTTTTTACCTTTGAAAGGATATATACATACACGCATAGATAGATAGATAGATAGATAGATAGATAGATAGATAGATAGATAGATAGATAGATAGATAGATAGATAGATAGATAGATAGATAGATAAATAGATAGATAGATATAAATTATATATACACTTATAAATAGACATATATATATATATATATATATATATATATATATATATATATATATATATGTATATGTATATACATATATTCACTAAAACCACATTCAACATTGCAATGGTGTTGAGCGGATAGTGAACGTTGCATTAATCATTTCGCCTATTCTGTCATCATAACACCATTGAAAAAATACCATGACGCGTTCATTAACTCCCAACTCCAGTAGGAAAGGGTCGGAAATGAAACGCGACCGCAACAGAAAAATCCCCGTTAGACTTTTTTCTTGTTTCATTAAGAGGAACATTCATATTTCTTTTTTTTCAACCTCGGCCGAGAAATAGGATACCGAATCCCTCCCTCCCTCTCTCTTTTCCTCTCTCATTTTCTGTCTCTCTCATTCGCTTCAAATCTCTTTCGTTTCACCTCTCTCTCTCTTTCGTTTCACCTTTCTCTCTCTCTCTCTCTCTCTCTCTCTCTCTCTCTTTCTCTCTTTCTCTCGCTTTCTCTCTCTCTTTCTCTCCCTTTCTCTCTCTCTCCATATACATATATAAATACATACGTATATACATACATGCACACGCACACACACACGCGCGCGCGCGCGTACGCACGCACTAACGAGCGCGCTAACACACATACATACACATACACACACGCACACGCACACGCTCACGCACACGCATGCACGCGCGCGCAAACACACACACACACACACATATACACACACATACACACTACAAATACGCATACACACAACATACGTATGCATGTGTGTATAAATGTCTGCATAATATTCTAATTTGTTCGACCCACGTATCTTTATAAAGTTGCATTTGCAATTGTTGACAAGAACACTTGCGGAAATTAGTTGAACACTAACAGGAAATACGTTATGGTCTCTTGGGCATTCGAACACGGGTTCCAGATGTGACAGCGAGGATTGCAGTAAATGTCATCTAACATGATATGCTGTTTATATTGCTTGCTTATACGTTATTCTTTGCTAAACTAAGGTACTGGATATCCTTTTCCACCTTTTCTCTTTGATTCAAGACTTTTTTTGAATAGTATAGTTGTAGATCCGAGGGTGGGTTGTGAGGTAAGTGTAGAGGCAGGGACTAACTGTTAGAGGGGGAAAGCTGGTGTAAAAAGTCTTGAATAGTAATTGTTCGTTGGTGTCATTCTTGCTTGTGTTTCACTTTTGAGTTATTCTCAACGAAACTCTTTTTTTTATCTAGTAATAAACTTTTCTGCGACTATCACTTGTGTGTTATTTTGGCTTTTTCCTTTTTGGGATTTTCAATATTTTGTCAAATTTTCATTTCATAAAAGAAGTTCCTCTCTCTCAATGCAGAGTTTGTTATTAATTATTCAAACATCTCTTTTCCATACTTCACTTTGCACTTGCTGTTGTCATAGAAGAGAGATAAGTATAATGCCCTACGGGTTGAAATTAAAATGTACGTGTGAGTAACACTGTACTCATAACAATTTCGTACAATTTTCTTGTGATAAAGATGTAGTTTTAAATGTCGATCTTTGAAGTTCAGAACCACATGGGTATATACCTATAAGAATCTGTTTATTTTAGAAGACAGTCGGATATTACGGATGCAAATGTTTTATAAGTGGCAGTTATTAAAGATATTCCTCTTTTATTGCATGCAATTCTGTCATCTCTTTTTGGGAGGGAATAACATTATTTCAGTCAAATTTCGCTTTTAGAGTCTATGTTTTATACTTTAAATTATTGTTTCTTGGTTTGTTCTCCAATTCTTTGGTAATTAATTCTCTTCTGCGGTTTAATTGCTACTGGGACTGCTCTTTTAGTTAGCATTGGGATCCTTTCTGTGTTACATGTTGATTTGGCAGCTCTTCTGATTCAGGTCTGCTAAGTTATTCATTGAAAAAATCCTTCCATCTGTTGATTGCCTCCTCTTCGCTTCCTG
>NC_051391.1:53953578-53966078 GCF_015228065.2 Penaeus monodon
CGACGGCCATCTCCCCAAGTGGTCCAGGCCTCCATCATTAAACAAGGCCTGCCCCCACGGCAAAAGAAGATGGTAGAAGCGGCGTTCATAACACAACCAACAACTTCAACACCGCAACAGGGAGCCACGAACTAGCCAAGGTCGTCGCACACCTGATTACCGACGTGACCTGACCGCCTAGTACTTGTATATATACCTCTATTTAGCTCTAGTCTTATATGCCCTGACGAAGCAATTAAAGCGAAAAGGCCTTCGGCATATTCGTGTGTTTTCTTGTACTTCCCTTCGTTGTTCTACTCGCAATATGTGTGTGTGTGTGTGTGTGTGTGTGTGTGTGTGTGTGTATGCATATATATGTGTATATATATATACATATACATATATATATATATATATATATATATATATATATATATATATATATATATATATACATATATATATATATATATTTTGCATTTGACATATGGGATAATAGATTTTTAATAACTTTATAAAAACCGGAAACGCGTTTACATAATTTCATTAAAAGTATTAGTACCATTACAGCTGAAAAAAATATATATATAAAAATTGTCACGTGCAAAGGTTGGTCTTTTGTAACTGCTGCATAAATGACAATATGAATTATTCACGTGGATTCTCTTTTGCTTTATACATTATTCCAGATACACAAGGAAATACTTGAGAGTCCACGGAATAAAGTACTGGACAAAGGTCATAGCCGTGTAGCATCTATAACAGCCGTTTCAAATACGCTTTACAATATAAAGAGTGATTGTAAATCGGTATTAGCATGTAGAAATATACAGGACTAGGTAAATACACATCTACATACATAAATATATGTATATGTGTGTGTGTGTGTGTGTGTGTGTGTGTGTGTGTGTGTGTGTGTGTGTGTGTGTGTGTGTGTGGGTGGGTGGTTTTGGGTGTTGTGTGTTTGTTTGTGTTTGTTTGTGTGTGCGCGCATATATATATATATATATATATATATATATATATATATATATACATATATATATATATATATATATATATATATATATATATATATATATATATATATATATATATATATATATATATATATATATATACAGTCTGTGGGTGTATAATCCTAGCTACAAATAATCAAGGCAGAAAACAGTCAAATGACTAATCTATGAATCCCAAAAATATATACTTATTTTCTTACCTAGAAAATACTTCCTCATATAAAAATAAAAAAAAATAAATAAATAAAAAAGTTCCCCCCTTCTCCTTGATCTTCTTTCAAGTCTCAATGATATTTCGTCGTATGGTTGGCAGAGATCGCGGATTCGGCTCAGCGCGTTCGAATCCCGTAGAATCTCCCCGCTCCTCAGTCCTGGCCTCTCGGGGGAACTAACTTCATACTCCTTGGCTTTAGGAAGTTTGCTGTCTTTGGAGTCCTGGCGTAGCGCCTTCTCGCTCCAGCGTATCTCGCGGTGGGGACATGAGAGGAAAAAGTTTTTGGAAAAAGTTTGGCACACTCCTGTCACTATTTTCGCAATATTCAATTTATTTTATTTATTATTTTTTTCCAACGTCTGAATAGATTCGAGAGAGTACATATTTCGCAGTTTTTTTTTAAGAATTCGGTTGTCGTCGGTAAAAAATTGGGAGTTCACAGTTGCAATGAAATAAGGCAGTTCTGACCGAATCGTGTAGAGGTCGCTTTGCCGTATTAGTACTCACGATAAGGCCTATAATAACTAGAACATTAATATTAAAGTTAATGTTAATAATGATAATAATAATAACAATAATAACAATAATAATAACAATTATTATAAAGAGTAATAATAATAATAATAGTAGTAAAAACAACAAAAAATAAGAGTAATAATGATAATAGTAACAATAACAAAACATTAACAAACTAAAACAACAATAATGATGATGATGACAGTAATAACTAAAATAAAAGTTAATAACAGTAACAGACAAACACACACCAATAATAGTTGTAATAATACGTAAGAAGGAGTGAAGGTATAAGAAAGCAGACACGGGACAATGAGTTTGGGGACGATATATCAATGGAATAATATATTTCAACTGGAGTAATAATATGCTTATGTACAATACAGCCAGGACACCCATTTCAACTTGAAACTTACATGTATAATAGAACGGATATTGGCAAAGTATACATCGTGTTTTATTGTTGTTGTTTTTTTATTTACTGTTGATGATTTAGAGGTACAGTAAGAACGTCCTTGGTTAAAATATAGATTGAATAACTGAAATTCTTTTGATGGCTGGTCACACCAGATAGCTCTTCTTATAAATAAATGAGAAGACTCGTCCACGGGGAAATTATCTGTCAGGAAAAAAGCATGTTGCGCTGGTAAAATCAGGATTGTTGCAGAGTTAGTGAAGTATTTTCATTACTGATGTTTACAGTGTGTGGAATTACTTGTGTTTTTCGGTTTTGCATCCAATAAGCCCGTTTCGAAAACTGGCTAGGTTTGTCTTAAATAGCTTTTGTCAGTTTGTTAACATTTCTTATTTCATTTTAAATGCTGAATTGTATTATTACTATTGTTGTTGTTTTGTTGTTGATGTTGTTATCATTGTTTGTGGATTGAATCTGCATTGTTTGTAGGAAGAATAGGAAACTTGAACACGTTTTCATAATTCATGATGTGAAATCGGTTTATTATTATTCTCTCTTCTGTTACTGTTCAGGTGAGTGCGATATGTTCCTTGGATATTAGCTGAATTATTTAGCTAAAAACTTTTTTCTTTGTGGCTGGTAAATAAATAATAAAATACTGCACCCATGTTTACTTGCAAATACTGTAAGAGCAAATAACCAGATTATTTTGATACTTCATATATTCAATATAAGTTACAGTTACAATACCTTACCTTCTATTGCATCATGGTTATTCCTGATGTTCTAAAAGGTGTAAAAACGTAATTATCCGTATAAATGTTTTCTTCACAGAATTGGTCATCTAATAATAGGCTGTCATTATTATCTTTCTTAAGATATCTTATGATATCAATGCGATAAAGTTATAATCTCATTGGCACCAGGGCCGAACGACTTCAAACCGTATCACCTCCGCAAACAAGCCTAAGTTTGATTTGACTGAGAACCCCGTTTGTTACGAACGACTCAGGCCACAATGAGGGTTCTATGGACGTTGACTTTTTCCATCAGCGAGAGAGGACGCGCATACGTGTTCCCCTATCAGATGAGCCATTAAAAGAAAGTAATGGCACGCAGGGAGTTTTTGTAGCGTTACATGATGAGTAATTGGCCACAGATGGACATTTTTTCCCTTAGTTGTGGCCCGATTTGATGTACACCACGGCAGCTGGACCCTGGAATTTCGTTTTTCTTTCTTTCTTTCTTTCTCTCTTCTTCTTCCTTTTCTTTTTCTTTCTTTCTTCTTCTTTTTCCTGTTCTTTTTCTTTCCCTTTTCTATTCTTTTTTTTCTTTTCATCTATTTTTGTTTAGTTAGTCTTTTTATATTGAATTTGCTATTCTTAAGGGATTATAAAGATTTCATAGAGTCTAAATTTGACAATGTGAGAGATTGCAAGAAAATTCTATTCTATTCTAACTGGATTCTGTAAGTTATTCCTCAATAACAAAATCTAAGAAAAAAAAATCGTTCCTTCTCTCATAAAGCAACTTAGAAAACACAAGGAGTTTGCATGGTTTTCGTGTACTTACAATAGGTGGCGTTTGTAGCATGTGATGAATGAGGTTTTTCCTAGTTTTTCGTAGAATGTGAGAATGAAGTTGCATGAGATACTGTATTAACATTACTTGAAGGAACTACGTAGAGTTTCCATGTCTCTGAAAGGAAAATACCTTAGGGAACTGTTATGAAATATCAATATCCGCGTGATGTTATAATTGTTGTTAATTTGTGATTATATTAAATAAATATGAATGAGAGATAGGCAGAGGAAACCCAATTATGTAACTAGTATTAAATTACAAAAAGGTCAATAGTCGTCATAACTCCAAGGGATGCAACCCCCCCCCCCCATCCCACAAAAAAATGCAAAAGAATCGTTTTTTGACCGAATCCAGGATAAAGGGAAATATAGTATTGAACTTGTATTTCATTGCAAGAGACAACAGCATTATTTTTGCAACCGATATTTCATCTATCCATAGTTATCCATTTATATATGTGTGTGTGTATGTGTGTGCGTGCGTGTGTGTGTGTGTGTGTGTGTGTGTGTGTGTGTGTGTGTGTGTGTGTGTGTGTGTGTGTGTGTGTGTGTGTGTGTGCGTGCGTGTGCGTGCGTTTGTACATGCGCGCATGTGTGCGTGTATGCATGCGTGCACGTGAGCATGTGTATAGATATACTGTATAGCTATTTATCTATATAACTATAACTATATATATATATATATATATATATATATATATATATATATTCCTTTCTATGTGTGTTTGTGTGTGTGTGTGTGTGTGTGTGCGTGTGCGTGTGCGTGTGCGTGTATGCGTGTGTGTGTGCGTGTGTGTGAATATATATTTATATATAACACATATATTATATAATGACCATAAATATATACGCCATCGTACCTGTGCCTAACAATTTTCTAAAAGCTACAATTAATATCCCCATGGTAATTTTAATTGCCCCCGCTTTTTAATTATTAGTGGACTATACCTAATTGCAACAATAATAACGCTGAATATTATTCGTAAAACACCTGATGATATATGCTAATAGAATTCATTACAATTTTATTTTAACCTTAATACCTTTATAAATAAAAAGTAAATGAAAAAGCACACTGCAACTTTGGTCATTACACCACTTGGCTAGTTATAAGGAGGTGGGGGAGGGGTGTAGCCAGTGTACAAGGGGACAAGGGGAGGGATGGAGGGGGTTAAAGGGGGTTGTATATATCATTGTAATCGTTGGTCTTTGTTACGTTTCAATCAGTACCGACGTACCAGCCTTAGGTAAAACGTCTCTGGTGCGTAGGGGGAGAGTTTTTGTATCAAATCGACGAAAAAAGGGGAAATAAAGAAAGAAGTGAAGAGAAAGAAGAAAGAATTGTGTTCAAAATACACGAAGAACAGGACGATGAACAGAATTGTCAGGAGTGAACGAGCCACAGCTGCCGACGACGGGGAGTTTGTGACTAATTCATATATTCGGTAAGCCAGATACTCGTATGTTATATTTATCTTACTGGTTCGCTCTCTCTGTTTCTATTTCACCCTAACGTTCATCTCGTCTTTTGAGTTTTGTTTTTGCTTTTGCTTTCCTCTCGTCTCTGTCTTATTACTTCGTTCCTCACCGCCCCTTTGATCTCTGTCTTTCTTTCCTTTTTTTCCATTTCCATCTTTCGTTCATTCTGTTGTTTCGATGAATGCCGTACTTTTTTTTGCTCTCTTGTAACGCCATGGTTTCATTTCTTTCTTATCTCTGCAATCTTTCGCAATAACTTTTTTTTCTTCTTCTTCCCTTTTTTCCCCATTCTCAATTCGCTCTAGTATTTCTCTAATCCTTTCCGATTCTTCTTCATCTGCTATGCTTTCTCTCTCCCTTTCCAGAAATTAAACACTTGTATCACCCTTGTATCACGTAAGAAGATTAAAAAGAAGCTGAGATTCGAAGACTCTCCTTTTACACGCATTTTACTCCTACCCGTTACCACAGTCTGTATACTGAGGCGTCATCTTTTATTATTCTGTCTATCCTTGTGTGTACTAAGCAGTTCTTAGTAGGTCGTTCTCCGGCGTGTTCTTAGTAATAAAGGAAAGAGTTCTGCAGACGATTACAACTAAATCGTATTGTTCATAATGGCACAGAAGGACCCTCCCCCCATATGCAACGTCACCTTTGTTGAACCTGGAGCTAAAGTGGATCGTATCTTTCGGAATGTTTTCTTTTGGTGTAGGTAAAAAAGATATTCACCATCATATCTTTGGTAATATTACTTCCATCGAAGGTATCTGTACTTAAATCGATGCACTTAAGATACACTGAACTTCACTTGCAGGCTATATGTGTTCGAATATCTTTTTTTTCTTCTTCTTCTTTCTCTGGTACCTGAATAAAGAACTAAGTACTCAGAGTGATTAAGAAAAAAAGTGAACATTGGTAAAATCACATGGGTAGAATACTGAAAATTCTTTCGAAATCGGAACGGTACTACGAGAACTCAACTACTACTACTGTGTTCGAAATATGCAAATTTGGCTGTTGTATTCCTTCGTCTACAAGGAATTTCTTCACCGCTAGTGAATTTAGCTGTTGACGTAGCAGATAATTTTAAATAATCAATAATCTAACCCTAATCCATGGTGTATGGTAACATCTTATATAAGTGAAGATATCTGAACACAGTGCGGCGCTGTAAGGGGCCAACCGCTTACGTTTTACTTGATCCTAACCATAATGGTGTCTTGACTTAACACAAGGAAGCTGTGGATAAATTTGGCAAAACTAAAATTCCGTGTTTGACAAAATTGTGAAGTAAAAAAAAAAAGGGGGAACACAATTTACTGTTACCTTTTTCCGTAATATTCGTTTATTAGGAACATGTTTTGTATTAGCGAACTTACCCAATATGCTTCTCCGGCTCCCTGGCCTACGGCGTTTGGTTTCCCATTCGTAGTTCGACCGCATTAAACATAGGACAACTCTTAACACATCTATAAAAAAAAAAAAAAAAACGTGTCCAATGCGCCGGTAAATACTTTATATATATATATATATATATATATATATATATATATATATATATATATATATATATATATATATATTTATTTATACATATATGTATGTATGTATATATACGTATGTAAAAAATAACTATATATATATGTGTGTGTGTGTGTATACACACACACACACACACACACACACACACACACACACACACACACACATACACACACACACACACACACACACACACATATTTATATATATATATATATATATATATATATATATATATATATATATATATATATATATATATAGTATTTTTCTCCAAGACGTGTGTGGTGGCTCCTGAGTATCGTCCGAATCGTCGGGTGCTGGCCTCATCGGGCGGTCAGAAGAACCGTCGAGGAAACGAACGAACGCAGCCTCTCCTCCAGACGAAATGATGAATTGGCGAGGCAGGAGTTTACATGGCTATCGTATCCACCTTACTTGACCTTGCTCATCGCCCTGCAGTTTGTGGTGATGAACTGTTACTACATCTACAATACCGGCAGAATAATGGCCACAGGCAAGTAAGTGAATCAAGACCACTTGTTTTTTCCTTTTGTTTGGCTGTTTTGCTCAATTTTGAAGTCTTCAGTCGGTGTATTATGAATAATATTTATGAATATTCTTGTAAAAGCCTCCGAGCTAGCACAGTGGTAACGTGTCGGCCTCTCATCCGAGGGGTCGGCGGATCGCGCCCCGCCCAGGCGCGAGAAGTTGCAATTGTCGCCTGGAGGTTACTGCTGTGGCTGGGCACCACGGCGGGTAAGGACTAGGTTCAGCCGAGTCAGCACCTGCTGACACACGTGAGCGAGTCGGCATTAGTCGACACAGGCCGGGCTCCCCTCATGGCATAGCCCGGGCGAGGCTAAGCTTCGCATATCGGATATCTTGTAAAGTGTAGAATTTCATTTTTTTTCTTCTTCTTCGCTGGATAGTTTTACGGCATCAGATGTCCTGGTCAGCGTCCCTTGGCTTGGTGGCACTGTCTTTCCGTGCGCGTCAGCTGCAATGAGTTTCATAAAAGCTGGTAAGTCTTATGTCTACTGCATTCTCTCTCTCTCTCTCTCTCGCAAATGTTGTATATACTATATATATATATGTGTGTGTGTGTGTGTGTGTGTGTGTGTGTGTGTGTGTGTGTGATGTATGTATGTATATATATATATATATATATATATATATAATATATTATATATATATATAATCGTACACATAGTTTGTGTGTGTGTGCGCGCGTGCTTATATAAAAAGATTAAAGCCATTAACTATTTCTTTTTTCCTTCCAGGCGAAATTACTTCCTTTCTGGATCAATGGATATCGGTGGAGAGACGGTTCGGTCACCTTGCCTCTCACACGCCCAGGACCAACCTCCCTTTCCTTGTCGTTATAGCTTACTTCTCTTTAGGCTTCGGGTCTGTCGCCTTCATTGGTTTCCTACATTGGCACATGCCAGAGTCTTCGGTTTTCGTGGGTGAGAATAAGATGACAGTAAGAGACGTAATTTTTTTTTTATTTCTATCATACTGAAACCAAATCTGTGAAAGTGAGCTGCAGATAAGCTTATATCTATATCTGTCAATCTATCCACACACACACACACACACACACACACACACACACACACACACACACACATATATACATACATATGTACACACACACACACACACACACACACACACACACACACACACGCATACACACACACACGAACACACACACACACACAATCGCGCTGTGTGTGTGTGTGTGTGTGTGTGTGTGTGCACAAACATTCTCTCTCTCTCTCTCTCTCTCTCTCTCTCTCTCTCTCTCTATATATATATATATATATATATATATATATATATATATATTATATATATATATATATATGTATATTGTGTGTGTGTGTGTGTGTGTTGTGTGTGTGTGTGTGTGTGTGTGTGTGTGTGTGTGTGTGTGTGTGTGTGTGTGTGTGTGCCCGTGTGGTATATATATATATATGTGTGTGGGTTTAAACTGCTATGTTTGAGAGTGTAAACTGAAGACAAATATTCACGTTGGTTCATGAGTCACCCTCAGAGATCCATTTCAGGGCTGCCTTTATCTGTTAACTTTCATGTTGACAGGTAATTTGTTCCCCTCACCCTGGTCATATTTCGGACATGTACTGCAGTATATCAGTTTGTTCTTCGCATGGACGGGGGCGATCGTGCCTGAAGCATTCCACTGCCTTCTATCTCACGCGTTTGCCTCCTTCTATCGGTGCATCTGCGTGGAAGCCAGAGACATATTTGACAAGTGGGTGCTGCATAAAGTAAGAGAACGGCAGGTTTTCATGCAAGTGTAGGTTTTTAAAGGTTTATTGACTGGGCGATTAGCGTTGGATTGTGTTTGAACTTCTTTTAGTGTTGTGGTCTAGTGGTTGAAAGTAAAAAATAAAAAAATATATTTCATGAACATATATAAAGGGTTGGAAGACTACTGTATTGTGAACTATCTAGTTTTACTAGTTTTTTTTTCTTGTCATGTGTACTAGAAACAACAGAACCAATATGGAAGGTCTGCAGTCCACGTCTGTGAAAACCATTGCGTCAGAGACTCGATTCGGCATATATGGGATCTCTACGAAGACGTAGAGGCTCTCGTAGATGAGATGAATACTCTCTTTTCTCCGATGATCCTGGTTGTTTACGCTGTTTTCATGATTATGATTTGCAGTCTTATTATTCCATTTCTGAAGGTGGGTGACTAGAACCGATTTTAACATTCATAGCTTATGATCGTTGTTACCGTAGTAACTCATTTGTCTTTCAGTTATTTTATTGTGTACCTTTTATTCATCCTTGGAAACATCATAAGCAAACACGAACTATTTACAAGCATTTGAATGCATTGATTTTACTCACGCAAACACTGCTGCATAGCGATCAGATGGTGCTCCATTTCTACAACAAGAATGCATAAGAAATAGAAATACAATACTTTCAAGTTAGGTAAACTCTGATCTAGTAAACTTGAGTTGACTTTAGTATCGTTCGATTAAATATTGACCACTGGACCTGTGGATCTCCAGTACTAAAGGCCTGTGTACATAGCAAGGAATAGCGCGCAAATATCTTTCCTTCATATACGCAGAGGCAAGTATTCCCAAGAGTTAAGACATTTCTCTGTCAAATTTAGTGTTTCATCAGAAATGTGATTTACCGATAGAATTTTAGACTCAGAGTACCTCTTTACGTTCCAAGTAAGAGTTGCTTGTAATAAATAAGGAATATAATATATATATATATATATATATATATATATATATATATATATATATATATGTATATATACATATATATATATATATATATATATATATATATATATATATATATATGTATATACTATATATATATATATATTATATATATATATATATATATATATATATATATATATATTTCCCCCACTGTAGTGCTAGAAAACTAGACAGATAACTTAATAAGCTTATTCAATCAACATCCCACCATTACACACTGAAATACGAAAAAAATATAAGGAAAAACCTATATAGTAAAAAAAAAAAAAAAAAAAAAAAGTTTCCATGTTTTTCCTTCTAAAAGAAAGGGTGAAAAATACAGAGTATCAACACCGAGGTTCGCTGACGGGTGTTTTGGTTTAGCAGTGCTTATGGGCCGAAACTTTTTGGGTAAGTACATTGGCCAAACTGAATTTTGACTTCTGGTTTTTTTTTTTTCCTGCCAGTTTCGGAATTGCCTGCATTTTCGTTCTCTATTCATTCATTTTATAGGGGTGGTGTCAGTATAGAATTTAATGTTATTGTTGTATCATCATGATTGTAATTATTATCGTCATCGATATTATCATTATCATAATTACTATAGTAGTCAAGCTAATCCAAATCCTTGTCCCCATCCTCATTATTATTATAATGAAAACAAAACAAAACAAAACAAAAATCTGTTATCTAGTTATTTCTCTTTTTATTTGACCATTTCCTACGTAGCTTCCTGATTTTCTTATATTTGTCTTCTAAAGCTATTCTGCTTAGATTATCTACGCTTTTGATTTATTTCATTTCAATCCTCATATCTCCCTCTCCCCTTTAGTTATGTAAGCACTTTTTTCTTCGAATGTCTTATATATATATATATATATATATATATATATATATATATATATATATATATATATATATATATATATATACTTTGGGAATGAAAATTCTCCTTCGTCTCTCTACTTACTATGTAAGTACTCTACATTTTGATCCAACAAGTTATTCGCCGCTAATGACCTTAGCAGATACCCTTAAATAATAAATTTACTTCGTTTCTCTAAGTGCTCTCTCCTTCGTTATGTAAGTATTTTCATTCGTTTATGCAAGAAATGTCTCTTTCCAACAGAGTGGAGACATTCAAGACCTACCCTACCTTATCCTTGCCTTTTCCTACATGGTCCGCTTACCCTTCCTTGTTATTACTCATGCATCTGTTCAGGAACAACATGCCTCTTTCCGCCTGAGGTGAGTGCCTTCTTTTTATTCGTATTGATATTTCTTATTCTTTTCTTATTGCGTTCTTACTGTTTTCTTCTCCTGTTCCTAGTTCTTTACTCTTTTTTTTTTACCTTATTTTAAGCAAAGTGGAATATCCTGGCCTTCTGATGCACCAGATTTATTGGAGACGAACGTAAGAGACAGGGAATTTTCTTAGGAGACTGGAGACGTTCAGGTTGAAATACAATTTGAAATCACTAAATCACCCACAGAATTAAGTCATATTGGTTTTGGCATAAACACATGATAACTTATACACATTTGCTTTATCAATTGTTGATTGCTTACTTAGTAAACTTGAGGTTAGTTACAATGTAGAAAGATAATGTGGACTGATCAGTATTTGTACATAATAAAAAAGTAACACATGCACCTAATGTACAAAATTCTTACAATTCGTAAATATGTTTCACACAAATTATATAATATAAATAATTATCAACCATGAAAACAAAATATACAACTATCAACTATATAATCACCCCAGTACATGATAATATTGATAAAGAATAAATCTTCTTATATAAGCACGATATGCCGAATAAGCATTTTTTTTCAAGCAGTTACATTCTCTATTTCACCCGTATAAGAAAGCAACACATTAAGTAAACAATATTCACATTTGCATCCCGTGAGAGCTAACTAACCTCTAAATTTTATTCCCACAATTAAGTTTCACTTCATTCGAACATTTCATCATTCATGTAGTGCAGTTTACAGCCCTGGCACATTCGTAAATAAATGAAAATCATCACATCAACAATCACAGAACATATCAGGTAATGGAGCACCCACAAATTTCAATATAAATCAAATTAAATGCTGCAACCCAAATCATGTCCTTTGTTTTCATTCGTCATGAAGAAATAAATAAACACGTAACACATTCGCGTAATTTCAAACGTTTTTCCTGTTAGGCAACAATAAACACATTTTGTTAATCCTTTCCCACGGCATCACTATATTCTAAATTAACACATTAATTTCCATGTAAGCGCAACACAAATATGTAAGTTTAGAGGAAGAAATATTCAAATATGTAGCTTAATATTTTTGATTTTCCAGGAAGGGAAAGGAAAAATTCCTTTAATCCTTAGCACTTCATGTTTTGGTTGCATATGCGCATATACAAGCACCATCACCTTCACCATTATTATCACAACCATCATCACCTTCAACACCACTAATATCACCACCACCATCAAC
>NC_051391.1:53991078-53998578 GCF_015228065.2 Penaeus monodon
TTACCTGAACGAGAAAATATGTTTGGTAGTTTCAAATTGAACAAGTACTAGTTGAGTGGTTCCAAGGAGGGCGAATGTCAAGAGAAACGACCCCTAATACCTGTGCTGTAGAACTGATATCTTCTTTTTTAGAAATTAATTCTGATGAAATGGGAGTTTCATCTTACTTTTATGTCATATATGCAACTATTTTTCCATTCCCTTGTCAGTGTACGTCTATTTAGGTGTAGATGATAAAATCACGCCAAATCTTTAAAATCTATAATATGAAACTTGATACTTTTTCTTGATATGTTTGTGTCATCCACTTTTGTGCGAATGGCACGCTCTACAAGAGGATTCCACAATTTTTCCGTATGCTTAAAATACATTCTTGTGCCATTTCACATTTGTGCATTCGGTGCCTATCACATGTGGATTCCATATTGTGATGCATACCACAGTTGTGACATGCGATGGGATTTGTAAGCCTGGGGTTTGAGAATATTGGTGAGGTTGGTAGATCTGATCGGGTTTGTTTAAATTATTGTTCGTTACTTGTCATCCCTTCACGCCCACGTTAATATAACGCTACCTCATTCCGCACACGATGGAAGGTAGAACACTTCAGCATTTTCCAAGCAAAGAACAAAATTTGCTCCTCGAACTGTATAAAGTATATAAAACTGTGCTGGAGGACATAAAGACCGACTTTAAACTAGATAGAAAGCAGAAGACTATTGTGCAGCTAAAGAGGATGTGGCAGCACATGAAAAGCAGGTTAACACTGACATTGTTGACAATATTTTGGTAAATGAATGGGTCACTTCTTTAATAATAATGGGATCTCTCCTATACATATATTAAGACTTGTAAAACATTGTATAGCAATAATACAATGCATAGATACATTCAGTTAACGGCTGAGTCTCCCTTAATGTATAGTATTTTTTTCCAAATTTTCTTCATTTTGACGATGTGATAATAGTATTCGTTGATAAACAACCATTTGATTTTCGGGAATATTTTCAACAAAAGTTAATTAAATATTTTTACCTTTGTATAATACATGAGAAGTAAAGTCTTAAACGTAAATTTGAATAATCTGGCGACGTTCTACACTGCCTTGTGCATTAACAGGGTAACCAGGGACAGGGTTTGGGTCATCAGGGTCTTTTGCTTCTGGCTGAAATGTCTAACAGCGAGGTTGTGGAGAGTGGCTGCAGCGACGATAGTAACCTATGTTTTCCGAATCTCTTCTTGAGGACACCGAAAGCCCATTCGATGCAATTTCTGGTGGTGGTGTGTGCACTGTTGTAGCGTTGCTCTTGGCGGGAGTGAGGATTGGCTAGTGGTGTTAATAGGTAACTATAGCAAAAAAGCTACCTGGAGACCGATCAGAATATTTCAGATCGGTCTCCAGGTGGCTTTTTGATAGCTATGTGGGTGTAGCCAACAACAATAGGCATTCCAGCAATTGCTATGAAATCCCCGTCATCGATTTTGTTCCAGATCTTGAGTAGCTCGTGCACGGCGCTACATCTGTTACATACATGTGACGTTTGTAGCTCTGAAGTTCAGCTGTTTGATTGCCATGGCCATATCCCTAGGTGTCGAGCACTTGCGTGAGGGCACATGAACCCTGTTGGATGAATAATGTTATTTAGAATACAGATTCCGAATGAATACTGAAATATCGATAAGTACTATTAGGACCTTTTTCCATATATATCGCGGAATGACTGAGAATAGGGATCGGTACGTAGATTCATTAATCAGTTAGGTTGGATAATATGATATAAGCATTACTTATGAATTAATTAAATAAATATATATATGTATAAATATAAATATATTAATTAAATATGAATTATAGTATATGTGATATAAATTTATATAGATATATATAAATATACTAATATATATGGATATCGTTAGTAGTAGTTAGTTATATATCAGTATTATTTATATTAGTATATAATATATATATTTAACATATATTATATCATATATATAATTATAATATATATATATATATATATATATATATATAGGCAGATCATAAAGATCTCTGTTCATCATGTGTAGCCACATTCGTCGTCCTGAACTGCGACTCTCTGACATTGCCTTGAAGGAATTCATGCGGTCGACCACTATCCTTCTTATTGTTCTCTACTGCAAGTGATCCAAGTGCCTTGCAGATGACGAAACGTGGATCTGAAGATTGAATTAACTTTCTATAGTAAACATGTTACACTAGTCATTTTGTCAGTGGTTATAACATTCATTCAATTTCATGGTGAAGTTGTTTAAATCTACAGTGAATGATGAGTTTTGCCCAAAAAGTAGAATATTCAATTGCAAAACACAGGGAGTTCTCTTGAAATAATAAATTATAGTATAAAAATAGGTAATCTGTAAACTTTCAAATTCTGACAAGCGAAGGTGAATGCAGTATACAGGATATTGTGGATGTAAATGCACAAAGCTTTATGAAGCTTATCGTTCAGAGATTCGGGATTATCGCAAGATAATATAAAGTTCCCAATGTAGCTTTTAAATTTCAAGTTCGTTTAAGTATTTTTAATTTGAATTTCGAGACCTTATAAAGGGGGCGACTACATTACTACGAGAAAAAAATTCTTACCTCAACAGGTGGAGTAAAACTTTACAACAGACAGGTGTCAATCGCCAACACTTGATGTCGATTTTCAGAGGGAAACAACGTTGATCAAAAACTGTATAAATACATTTACAGGAGAAACAAGCATATCTTTATTTTCAATTAAGATTACGACATTTATAATTATTTAATTTTTAGGAAAATAAACTTTTATGGCACATCATTTACATAATTTGCATTTGGAAGTAAATGTGCACCACGTTCAAGTGATTTTGTTTCATTAACGTGCGCATTTGGTGATTGCACAAGTGGGGACAGCACATTGTGAATTCCAGAATTCTAGCATTCCACAATGGTGCAATGCGCAGTATGACTAAGCATATAATTTAGCGTGGAGTCCGGCAAATTGGTGTCCACATTTTCTTTAAGAATACGACCTCTCCCCCATCAAGGGGTGATGGGGGAGAGGGAGGAGATAGGCTGGTAATGAATGGAGATGAGTTTCGGTGAAGTTGATGAGGAGGAATAGTTTAGAGGGCGAGAAAGGTGGAGGAGGGCGAGAGAGAGGGGGAGGGAGAGGGCGAGAGAGGGGGAGGGAGAGGCGAGAGGGGTGGTGAGGAGGAGAGAGAGAGGGAGGGAGAGAGAGAGAGAGAGAGAGCAGGGCAAGAGGTGAGAAAGAGAGAGGGGGGAGAGTGAGAGAAGGAGGGAGGGACAGGAAATGAAGAAGAGAGAGAGAGGGAGGCTCGCCAACCACGAGTCTGGAGCAGTTCCGCGTGATCGCCAATCAGGGACCACTACAGCACTCTCCTTCCAGTGCAACGGCCGCGAAACAATCCCCTGGACGACTCCTGCAGGTGCGTGACCTTAACATGATTGATGGTCACAGACTCCTCGCCTTTTGGGTGGTGAATTGTGATGGTCCAGTCACCTTGTTGATAACGGGAAAGGTGTCCTCGTATGGAGAGCAGAGAGGGGGTCTAGGCTGTTTCCTCTCGAAGACATGGGAGCAATCCTGGAGTTCAGGGGGTATGCAGATATCCTGTTGTTGGGAGGGTCTTATTGGTCTGCTGCGAAGTAGAGCAGAGTTGCTTGATGAAAGTACCTGCTTCATAGTTGTTGGCCTTGACGAGGAAATCTGCAGGGAGGGCGAGCATGATTCGAGCATTTCTTCTGTGGTGCAATGTAGGTCTTCCTTGTAGGACTTCCGGATGTCAAGAAGGGCAAGGGGAAGCCGGTCGACCCATCTTTTCTTGGAGTAGGATGTCAAGGCTTGCTTCATGTGGCGGTAAAGACGATCGACCATGCCATTGGCGTATTTTATCCACATCTACGCATAAACAGACGTGCATTGGCATGAACTGCCCATTTCAACAAAAAGAACAAGATTTCTATTTTTAGGATATCAGATACACTATTCTTAGACTTTTGCAACCGCCCAGCTTAGTAGTTTCCTCGAGTTGAAATAAACAAACATGAATTTTCTCGCTCAGCTGATCAAGTGTAGATGCATCTTTTCATAGAAACGCCTACTAATGGAATAATAGCAAAATGATCAGATTTTAGCACAATAAAAGGGGGCATTCGGAATAACAAATTGTACATAATATTTCATAACTATCAACTACTAACTTCGTATATCTACACACAAACACACACACACACACACACACACACACGCACACACACACACACACACATACACACACACACACACACACACACACACACACACACACTCGTCACGCTATTAATTTGAATATTATGGTGCAGCTACGAGAAGTATTATAAAGGTCTCAGTGATTTTGCGGAGATTTTTATTTGATTTGTCTTCAGAGAAGGGGGAAATGACATCTTACCGCCATATTTGTTGTCATTTCGATAAACAAACAATTCAAGAAAATCGTATTAGAAAATTATCAATAATAAATATTACTACATGTTCTGAAATCACTTTAATAAAACGAAAGATTAAATGGCTTACGTAGTTCCCTAAAAGAGTTATTGACTATTTTATTTCTAATTTACCAATCAAAGGGTTTTCAATGCTTTACATCCTGTACCCGGTGAAATGTCTGTGTATGTATGTATGTGTGTATATATAATATATAAAAATATGTGTGTGGGAGTGTGTGTGTGTGTGTGTGTGTGTGTGTGTGTGTGTGTGTGTGTGTGTGTGTGTGTGTGTGTGTGTGTGTGTGTGTGTGTGTGTGTGTGTGTGTATCTACATACATATATATGTATATATATGCAATTTTACATATATCTATCTGTCTACACACACACACACACACATTGTATATCTATCCATCTATCTATGTATAAAAAAAACAATGCTCATAATATATTTATTGAAAATGAGGAAAAAATCAAAATCCTCCAGGATTTTGAAACTTTTGTCTTATATTCAATAAATGAATAAGTCATTATCATAGTATCAATAAGATAGAATGTTTTACCAATCATCAGTCTATTTTTCTATATCTATCGATATATATATACATATATATATGTATATATATATGTATATATATATATATATATATATTTACATATATATATATACACATATATATGCATATATATATATATATATATATATATATATATATATATATATATATATATATATATATATATATATATATATAAAGTTTGTGACGACATGCAAAACCTGGACCACAGAATAAAATAAAACAAGTCTACAATCTAAAGCAGACAAGGGGCAATATATCAGAAACCATCAATTAAATCATTTTAGAAACTCTAAATATTACGAATATAATATGCTTACCTATACAAATTTTGTAGAAATATTCTAACAATAATACTTTTAATTGGTTTCCCTAAACCTTTTTTTTTAAGCTTTTGTTAATTACAGTGTAGCCGAATTGCTTATATTATTGTATGAACGTATATTGAAAAACAAATAACAGAGTGAGAAAATAACAAAATTAGTATATATCTAAATTATTAGAAAAAATAAACAAACAATGGGAACTTTCCTATAGGTGCATTGAAATCCCTGTAGTTGATAGTGCAGTAAAATATTAGAAAGGGTGAAATATATATATATATATGTGTGTGTGTGTGTGTGTGTGTGTGTGTGTGTGTGTGTGTGTGTTGGTAAGGATTTTTAAAAACAAAAGGAAATGGATTGGGCATGTGTTACGTGGAAATGAGTTGTTGAAGGTGACTGAAGGAAAAATAGCTGGTAAAACACCCAGGGGAATTAAAAGACTGGGCTTGGTAAGTGAAATAATGGAAGTCGAGTATACCAACATGAAGAGAAATGGACCTGTCGTAGGACAGAGCGCTGAAGAGAGTGATGTGTGTGTGTGTGTGTGTGTGTGTGTGTGTGTGTGTGTGTGTGTGTGTGTGTGTGTGTGTGTGTGTGTGTGTGTGACGGCATATATATGTGTGTATATATGTATGTAAATGTGTATATATATGTATATAAATGTGTATATATATATATATATATATATATATATATATATATATATATATGTATATATATGCATATACAAATGTATCTGTGCATATATATTTAGATTTGTACATACATATAAACAAACAAACAAATCAATATTATCTGTGTGTATATATATGTATGTGTGTGTGTATGTGCGTGTATAAATATATATATATATATATAAGTATATACGTATGTGCAAATATGTTTATATATATATATATTTATAAATATTTATATATATATATATATATATATATATATATATATATATATATATATATATATATATATGTACTGTTACACCTTTCCACTAATTTGCCTCCTTATCCTCACCTAGATCCCATGGAGGATGTGCAAAATCAGCCCATCAACACATTATATCAGAAATCAAACTGAAATAATAGTGTCTGTTAACAGAGAGATCTCGGGTTAGACCATATTTCTCTGGCTAACATCTCCTTATAGCTGACAGGTGTTTGTTAAATTACAAAAGGTCTATATCTGCTCAAAGATGGGATATTACAAAGAATATATATAATTTTGATATCAACATATATTCAGATAAGTAAATTAAAAGAAAATGACAGAATTTATCAAATAGATAAAGCTCATCACTTAACACATTAGACTTGGGATTACTTTCAAAAGATAATTCAGTATTGATTTTCATACATATCTAAATTAATACAGCATTGTATGTATATATGTATATTACCTTGACACCTGCTCTAGATGGCTGTGAGGCCTCACGTTATTTAAATGAAGTTTAATACAATATCCCATGACCAATTTCACTTTTCTCATTCATTTACTTTACACTTCAGTCCTTCAGCAAATTCCAAGCTACAACAAAATCCATGACAATCCCTTATCATCTTTATAAATTAACTTAAAGATATCAGCACGGATCACCCTCCTAAACCCTTTCGGCCTAAACATCGAGAGAGCGTTGTAAACAAAACGTTCCAACACCTTTTCTAAATTATCGACATATTATTTCGTACATCAATCACTAAAATAACAACTTCTTCTATATCCTCACATTAGCACAATATTAAGGAAAAACTTTCTATAAAGTTCAAACAATAGAATCATCTACATGTGACATAATACATATAAAGAAATTATAAATCACTTTTATAAATATGAAATTATCCTTCATGAAAATAATATCACTCTGTAATGTTTTATCAAAAATAAATATAACTACATATATAATAGCACCAAAAATATAGGTAGTGGAGGAGATAAGTTTTAACAATATATATATATATATTTATATATATATTGTAATATAATATAGTATATATATATAATATATATATATATATATATATATATACGTTTATGATTGTACACACACACACACACGAAAAGGGGGGGGGTGGGATGAACACACACTAGTAACACATGGAATGAGCAT
>NC_051391.1:54008578-54014285 GCF_015228065.2 Penaeus monodon
TGTTTCTTTGTTTCAGCTCACGTAAATTTTAGGGGGTTCCTTTTAAAGTCTAGTCTAACTTCCCGGTTAGATGGTCATGATCACCATCACCACAGTCACCATCATCATCACTACACCTATTCATTTATTTTTTTTTTTACTTACCGTTTCAATTAGGTTTTCGTTTCTTCTTCTTTTCTTTCTTTCTTTCTTTCTTTTTATTTCTTACACCTACCGTTCCAGTTAGGTCATCAATACGCCTTCATCACAAATATCAGTATTATAACTATGTTGTATGCTCCAGATAACTACCAACAGCAACACTGTTGTATATATAACAGGTTGTGGACTGCCACATTTCCTCATCCTAACAACTCTTTATCGGCAAATGACCTGTTAAGTCTTTCTAACGGAAACTTTGAATTTCAGAAAATGGCAGAAGATTTTGTGACCTCACAAGAGGCACATTATTGCTGCTTTTACTGTCTTCCAGTTATATCTCATCCGATTTGCTTGGTTCTGAATTAAATTTTGATATACGAATGGCAGTAGAGCGATTTTAATGGAATCCTATCAGTGAATACTAGAAATGTTGCATAATAAGTGGATTTCATAATGAAGCCAGCGATGTCTGCACGACACTCAAAACACAAAGATAAAGGAAAAGTGTTGAAGAAGAAATTAATGAGATAAGAGAAAAATTAGGAAGAATGAGAGAGAGAGAACGAAGAGAGAGAGAGAGAGAGATGTTTACACTGTCCAAACTTCCCGAGATTTAAAAAAAAAAAAAGCGAAGGAGCAGGGGAGTAGAAGAAGACGTTATCCTAACTACTTTCCAGATTAAATTCATTTGTTATAAAAAAATATCGTGTGCTACCACAGAAAACGTTTTGGAAAATGATTGTTCTTCACCACTGTCTACAAGGTTATATATAAATGATGTTTATTTTATACCTCAAGTATTATACGATTAAGTTTTATAAATAAGAGTGAACAGGTGAATTCCATCAATATTTGTTACAAAGTGGTCTCTTCCTTCTCCTTTTCCTCTTCTCCTCCATCCCTCTTCTCCTCCATCCCTCTCCCTCTCCCTCCCTCTTCACCTCCATCCCTCTCCCTCTCCCTCCATCTCAATTTTCCTTCTTCTTCTTCTTTTTTCCTTTCCCTCTCCCACTCCATCTCCCCCTCCCTCCTCTCTCTTTCTCCTCCTTTCTTCTCCCTCTCCTTCCTCCCTCTCCTTCTCCATCCCTCGCCTTCCCCTTCTCCCTCCCTCTCACCCTCGAATCAATCCAATTAACGGTATTCCCTGTCTTATGCAATACACGTATACCCAGCCTACTCTCGAAGTCCTTGATTAAGCATGTCATTAGCAAACTTACGCAAGTGTGTATACTTTTAGTTATATCTTATTCAGAGTTTTAATTGATACTGGGAATGAAAGATATTGAAGCCACTTTCTGCATGCGATTTCGTCTTCGTCATTATCAGCTTTTCGTCTTTCTGTTATTGTCGATTAATTATTATTATTATCGTTGTTAGTAGTAGTAGCAGTATCATTATTGCTATTGCAACTACTATTTTACCCTCTCATAATCTTATTGATATTGTTATTGTTACCTTGTTCGCCATCATTAATATAATTACTATTTTTTTTATTATTATTATTAATATTATTATTTTTAATATCATCATTATTTTATGGTTGTGGTTGAGAAACTGACAGACAGAAACAGAGACAAACAGACAGACAGAGGGGAGAGGAGAAAAAGGGAGAGAGACAGGCAGACAGACAGAGTGCTAATACATAGAGAGAACGTAGAGAGACAGAGGCAAAGACAGAGACAAGCAAACAGAGAGAGAGAGAGAGAGAGAGAGAGAGAGAGAGAGAGAGAGAGAGAGAGAGAGAGAGAGAGAGAGAGAGAGAGAGAACAGAAAAGAAGAGAGATACACCCACACCCAACATGGACAGCCTCAGCAAAATGTTCCAGTCACTCACACAAGGAATCTTCCCTGTTGCAATTAAGAGGGAGAGAAGTCATCCCGCTGCCCCAAAGGATTAATGGCACTTCTGTTTGAGTTGTCCCTTCCGCTGATTGAAAGCAGTATTGTCTTCATTAGCCCTATTATTTTTCTTGGGACGATTTTTTTTATTTGTTAGAAGCTGTGGGTCAGATATGGACTGCCCCATTTCACGTCTTTGGTGAGATGGATTTATTGTCAATAGGATATTATTAATATCTATTTGTTTACTCATATATTTATCTGCTATTCTAATACCGTTATTATTATTGTCACTGCTATTACTGCTAATATTATCATTAACATCATTATTATCATCACCATCGTTATTATTATTATCACCATCATTATCAATATCAATATTATCAAGAGCATTATCGTGTAACGGACACAACAGAAAGCAAGGATGTGCTTTTAACTGAATTAGCTTCAACAGCAAAATAAGAGCTTGGGCCCAGAAGAAAGAGATTGCATTGGCTGCCAAGTTTATCCTCTGGTCGCAAATAAAACGGTGGAAAATGCTAGGCCTGGACCACCAAATCTTCGCCACGACAGGAACGCGCCCTTAAATGTATCCCATAAACACAAACGCGAAATGAAGTTCATGGAAAAGTGAAAGAAAATCGAAATAGCTTTAATGTTTCTAAGCTTAAATGCCCAACAGCTGGAGGATATCCTTGCTATTTGAGGGCCATTATAGTACTGTTGTTTGGAAATGAAATTCCTAACATGTTTATATCTACTTTATATACTTATGCATGTCCGTATACATACACACACACATACACACACACACACACACACACACACACACACACACACACACCACACACACAAATATATATATATATATATATATATATATATATATATATATATATATATATATATATATATATATATATGTATGTATATATATTATAAAATATATATATATATATATATATAATATATATATATATATATATATATATATATATATATATGCACACATATTAAAACACAATATGATATAAATCAAGAGGGACACAAAGTTAACCCAATATTTCAGACACTATATATAAATATTGCTCAAGCTCAACTACAGCGCTAGCAAAGCTAAGTGACAAAGAAAATGTGCCGTAAAGCAAAGACATTGTTAGTCTAGCAACAACAGGAAGGTAAAAGGTATTTATTCTTGGCCTTGAGGTTCCCTTCAAATGTCCGATTGGGCCATAATGATAATGGTAACAATGATAACAATATATGTGTGTGTGTGTGGGGGGGCAAAAAAGATCGCCAAGAATTCAGTTACACCATTTCAATATAAATTTGTCTCTCTGGTATCCCTTACCCCCCTACCCCTCCCCTCTAATCTCTGTTCTCAAATCTACCAGTTTATTCTATCACTTCAGACTAATTAGTGTAATGCAACCTTTCGCAGAAATAGCTAATATATTACAGCAAATTATATTTGAATACTGTTGTTGCCTTGTTTATGTCTTACTACTTAATCAGATATCAATTCATGCATCAACTACTTATCAAAACTCATTTGAAAAAGATAATAAGAATACGTACACAATTCGATTGATTGCATAACAATTGCATCGTTACCACAGCACGGTTAATTAACGGTTATACCTGGCACCGCAGTGTTACCATCTCCCTATTCTCTGTGCGCCTCAACTTCTGATCTGCAAAGTATACATTAGAAGTTCTATAGCGGAAGTTGCCATCAGGAAGCCCAAACTGCCCATAAGGGATACGGAATCAGAGGGTGTCGCCGGCCATATGCTGTACCTATTTACATTTGTATGCATACTTAGGTGTTATGTATGTGTCACTGCTGAGGTTAAGAGAGGAAGGAAAAGAGAGAAAGGGAGGGAGGGAGAAAGAGGAAGGAAAAGAGAGAAAGGGAGGGAGGGAGGGAGAAAGAGAGCGAGATACACAGACAGGGACACAGAGAGTAGGAAAGAGAAAGAGGCTGGGGTTTAAGAATATATATATATGTGTGTGTGTGTGTGTGTGTGTGTGTGTGTGTGTGTGTGTGTGTGTGTGTGTGTGTGTGTGTGTGTGTGTGTGTGTGTGTGTGTGCACAGACACGACACACACACACACATATGTATGCACTCTATATATAAGATTCATTTTGCAGGTACATTTCATTATATGGTTAACATTTATGACAAACTCCGAGAAAATAATTTTGCAAAAGGGGAAACTAGTAGACAGAAATATGGTGTCGTAAATAACATTAATGAATGAATTAATAACTTTAATGAGACTCCATGAGAATGAACTTCCTAAATAACAGATACGAGATTTTAATGAAATACACATAAAACACATACCATTAATATCACTGCAGAAGGAATATACGAGACAAGCGTACGTAATTCGTCTACGAAACCGCTCCTGAAGACGGATTCCCCCAAAGATAAAAGAGGTAGGGATTTGCATTTTAACGAAACACAAGATATAAGTAAGTAATAGAAAGAAAATGTACTGCTGGGAGGTTTACTAACTTATGCAAAAATCTTTGAACTCGGTCTGCAGTTCCTAACAAAGGTACACTTCCAGAAGGTTATAAATAAGCAGAAGGAAAATACGAATAATTGAGTGAGAGAGAGCAAATTTCTCTCTCTCTCTCTCTCTCTCTCTCTCTCTCTCTCTCTCTCTCTCTCTCTCTCTCTCTCTCTCTCTCTCTCTCTCTCTCTCTCTATCCTCATCTTCATATTTTTGCAGCATTATTAACTTAATATAACGTTAAGAATGTTACCCCCAAGAATAACAAGGTTCAAGGTGAACTTAAATATATTTGAATTTTTGTTTCTAACAGTCAAGGCGATTGCAAAACTTCCAGGTACGAAAACTGTTTTACTGTAAAAAAAGTAAAGACAACAATGTTTTCTTGAATCATAACTTCTTTGCCAAGTTATTCAATTTTCATTTTAAATTTGGAAAAGAATCTCTTCATAAGCTTCATAAGTGGCATGATAATGAAATACCTTTTTTTACTCATTAGTTCTAGTCACTTATTTATCCGCGTCTCTCTCTCTCTCTCTCTCTCTCTCTCTCTCTCTCTCTCTCTCTCTCTCTCTCTCTCTCTCTCTCTCTCCCTCCCTCCCTCCTTTCTAAACTTAATTATTCAAAGTCTTGTTAAACGAACCCATTAGGGGAAAGAATGTATAAAAGGTTTGAATGAGAATGAATATCTTCACAATACAAGAGATGTATTTGACCGATTTCTGACGAAGATACAATCGAAACCGGTCAAATACATCTCTTTTTTGTGAAAATATTCATTCTCATTCATACCTTTTATACATTTGTCATTTTTAGGGGAAAAAAATTTAAACACTCACATGAATACGGAAGAAAAAAATGCATATTTGGACAAAAAGATCAAAACTTCTACATTCTTGAAGATAAAATTGTCTCTTCCCTACCGCGTGTTTTGATAATTAGAGGAACATTAAGGGTTGCATCTCTTTTAGAGAGAGAGAGAGAGAGAGAGAGAGAGAGAGAGAGAGAGAGAGAGAGAGAGAGAGAGAGAGGAAGAGGGGAGAGAGAGAGAAGAGAGAGAGAGAGAGAGCAGAGAGAGAGAGAAAGGGAACGAGAGAGAGAAAGGGAACGAGAGAGAGAGAGACAGACAGACAGACGAACAGAGACAGACAGACAGACAAAAAGACAGACAGACAGACAAGGGAGAGAGAGAGAGAGAGAG
>NC_051391.1:54014385-54025970 GCF_015228065.2 Penaeus monodon
TTTTGTTTTTTTTTTGGGGGTTTTTTGGGGGGGGGGGGAAAAAATTTTTTTTGTTGTGTGTTTTGGGGGGGGGGGGGGTGGTTTGGGGGGTGGGGGTGTGTGGTTTTTTGTGTTGTGGGGGGTTTTGTGGGTGAGGGGTTTTTTTTAGGGGGTTGGGGGGGGGGGGGAATATATTTTTAAAATTTTTTTTGCACACACACACACACACACACACACACACACACACACCAACACACACACCACACACATACACACACACAAACACACACACCCCACCACACACACACACAACAACACACGCACGCACGCACGAACACGCACGCACCCCCCCCCCCCCAACCCCACAATAACAGAAAGATCTGCCCCCTTTGCCTTCTGCTATAAAAGAACCCTTTAAAAATTTTTTAATTTATTTAAAAAAATATTAAAAATAGAATCCTAAAACAGAAATGACATAGTCTTTCCATCGAACAGTAACTGGTAGCACCAAGCTTGGTGTGATGGTGGATGCAAGCAGGGAGGGCAAGGTGCGGGGGGGGAAAGCCCCTAGACAAAGAACCTTGCGACCCCCCCTTAGGCCGACACTGGGCTGGCGGCCCGCGGTCCTAAACGGATCTTCAGTGTTGTAGCGGCCCCCAGGCTGCAGGAGGAGAAAAGCAAAATTAAAAAAATTTTAAGGTCCGGGCATGGATTTTTGAAAGTTATTTCCTCGATGATGTTGGTAAGTTAGGGATAAGGGAAACGTTATGGAATCTCAATTGGGGGTTTTATTTTTAGTTTGCGTGAAAAAATTTATCCGGACCTCTCATTTTTAAACTTTTTTAACCTCTAAAGTTGAGTATCCCTTAAAAATGGAGGTCTGAATGGTGAGGGTGTCATTTTTATAGTTATCTATTCTCTTTTTATTTATAATAATTTATTTATCGATGCTTCACTGCAATTTAAGATTTTCCCATCAATTAAATCCAAAAATAAATGTGCTATTTTTAAAAAGTACATACGACGATGTAGTTTTATTAGTGATATAAAATATTTTCATAAAATTAATTGACCTGAAAAAAGTTTTTGCTATTTTAAAAGCTGTTCCGATTGTTTTTGTACTGATTTAACGTTCAACAACTAAATTTATTCTTTTGTTTTAAGTGAGTGTTACATCTTCACATAAAAATAATTTTTGAAAAAAATTTTTTACTTTTTAGAGTAACAGTGAGATCTGTTAAATAAACCCTTTGTTTTTGATATTGCTATTACATAAGTGAAAGGAATTTGAAAAAAAACCTCATTGTTTTTACTGAAAATGCGCGTGTGCTTTCAAAATTTCGTTACTTATTAAGTCAAAAACTAGAATCTCTAAACAGATTTTAATTTAAAAAAACATAATTCGAGAAGGTATAAAAGGAACAATCTTTAAATAAAAATAGCAAGTAAAGAATTTCTACACTACAAAGATAACGAGGCCCTGGGAGTCACCGAACGTCCGTGACCTCACTAAATTATCCGCAAAATGACCTTATGCGCCCCTTGGTTCGTTTTTCCCAAAAAGGGTTTTCATGCGCACCCCCCTGTACTCTAATCCCCTTTGGGGCACAAATTTAAAATTTAAAAACTTTCCTAAAGTCCCGAATCGGGTTACAGATTCGTTTGTTCGATTCCTTGCACACGGGATAATTTAGAAGAAAAATAAACGGCGCATTCACACCAAGAATATCCATTGTAAAAAAAAAATAAAAATAAGAAATTTAAATAAATTATTTTGCACCAAATTTACAAGCGGGTGGGTGGCACTTCTTTCGTGCCTTATTTCTCACTATAGCCCCTATGTACTGCTTTTTTCACGGGTTTTGGATCTTTTCCCCGCTGGTTTCCAAAACCGTTTTTTGGGTTTTTTGGGGGGTATATTAGGGGAGAAAATTGACCCCTGCCCTTGTTTTTATGTTTCTTTTTTTTCTGAGGGTTAAATGTCAGGGAAATATTTGTATATTTTTTTACGCACACTGCAAAAAATGTATTTGAAAAGAATGTTTTAATAATCAAACATTATTTAAAAAGGGAAAAATTAAATTTTGTTTAGAAAAAATTTGAAAAAGAGGGGTTTCTGTTTTTGTAGTATCCCCCCAAGCTTTAAGGGTACGCTTTGTTTTTAAGCTTTTTTTTGGCGGAAAATCATGAGGTTTTTTAAAAATTTTCCAAAATAGGGGTAGATTTTACAGCTTTGGAGATATGTAACTTTTAATGATTTTTATTCAATACTTGTTTATGTTAAAGGGGTTAAAACGCAAATAAAATGATAAGAGATCAGAATGAGGAACTTTCTGGTTAATGATGAGTTAATATTTGTTTTTGAATTTTTGTGAACTAAATATCATGAGGACTTCTTGTCTAAAAAGGGGATGCGTGAGGTGTGGCAATGAAATTTTTTTTTAAATTTTAAAGACTCATAAAAAAATTTGTCATTTTCTTATGAAAAAATTTTATTTTTGGGCCCTTTTTAAAAAGAATCGATTTTAGGGAAAAATTTTAATATCAGAAAATTTTTGCTTTTATTTTATGATGTCGACATTTCTTTTATTATACCGTATATGAATTGTCTGTTTATTATTTTTTACGGTTAATAAAAATGTGATAAGCCCTTTGCTATATTGCCCATTTGTATGAGGATCTGGGTGTTTTCATGAAAAATATTGTTTAGCAGAGCATTTTAGTATTTTCAATTTCAGACCTCTAGATTGCTGCGCTTCAAGTCTAACCACCAAAAACCTTAGCACTTTTTTAAATTTGCGTCTTGTATGTGGAGAAACGCGTTAAGGCATTTTCATTACTGGCTTTCTGTACACGAAAAAACGAAAATTATCATGGATGATTAGCAAAAAAAGATAAATTTATTTTTTTGAAATGGCAAGAATGTCTCACAGGAGGGGGCGGGGCTTAAAGACCTTCCTTTAAAACGCAAGCAGATTTTTAGGGCGGTTTTAACGAGAAATCGTCTAAGTTGCTGTCTGAATGCATGTCGATGATGTTCAGAGGTGCGATGAACTTCTCGAAAACCCCAAACATGGCTTTTTGTAAGACCCACATTTTAGATTTGAAAAAAAAATTTGTAATTTAAAATTTTCCCTTTTGTAAAAAATATTTGTGTTGGTGTGTGGTGTGGGTGTGTGTGGTGTGTGTTGTGTGTGTGTGTGTGTGGGGGTTTGGTGTGTGTGTGCGTGCCGCGCGGCGCATACCGTAAAATAATCACATACATTTATATCAAGCACACACCAAATATGTATATAATAAATATTATGTGCATTGTAAATATGTAATTAGGTTTTATGTTTTAGACAAAACATAATCTCATACATAATACATAATACATCAACTACATACATACATACATAATACATACATAATACAAAATCATCATAGTAAACATAAATCATACTGCACCCCCAAAAACACACACGTATCTTCTTTTACTATCTATTATCTATCTACTATCTATCTATCTATTATCCACTATAAAATTATATATATATATTACACCACTCTCCCTCAATTGGGTTATTTAAAGGGCAAATAAAAAACACACATTATGTATTTTTTTTAACACACACCTGGGTGTGAGGTTTTAAAATGTTAGGTATGCTTTATTTATGGTAATTTTTGTTACTAATTTTCTTCTAAGCCTGTTTGACAGGGGGTGATTACCCAAAAAAGGGTACGTTTCCCCAGGTTGACCTTGTCTGGTTCAAACCCCTGGCGTTGAAAAACCCCAAATCTTTTTCTTTAAATATCTCCATCCGCAACGGCCATCACTACCCAAAACAAACAGCCCAAATAAAACCCTACTTTTTCACCAGTGACCCCCCGGGAAAACCCTTTTAAAACATGCCTTAATGGCTATGCCCCCCCTGATCAGAGTAAGCATACACTACTCTGTGTTAAATATTTCTGATTGAAATTAGGCGGGGGAAAAAAAAAGGCACATCCCTTTTCAGTAATCAAAAAGAATATCTCCTTGATATTCTTTAAACAAACTCGTGCAACAAACTGACGGTAAATTGTACTTGAAAAGGGCCGAAACAAATCTCCCGGGAAACCCTTTTTAATCCTAAAACTTTTTAGTCAAAAATCCCCTTTTGTTTAGCCATCAAATCGCTAAAAAAAACATAAAAATAAGGACTCTAGTAAAAGCTCCTCACACACACAAAACAACAACCCACAAACACACACAAAAACACAAAAACACACACACACACACACACACACACACATATGTGTGTGTGAAACAAAAAATATCCTTCACTGGTAATATTATTTTTAATGTTTAATTTTCCCCACCCCCCCGGTTTAAAACCAACCTCTTCTAAAATTCTAGAACCCCTCTATATAATGAAGTTTTTCTTTATAAATCATTTATCTACTTTTTATATCTACCCCCCATCTATCAAAATTACCTGTTCAATAACGGCCCCAAAGGAAACCTTTTGCAAGGCTTCAAAACTTTTTTTAATAGCCCGGGTGATGTCTTTGAGGGAAGGAATAGGTAAAAACGCATCAAAGTTTTTTGTTAAACTTTTGGAGGGGTTTTCGTCCCAAAGAGACAAAATTTTTTCTTCTGTTATTACTAAAAACAACAGACCTCAACACCAATCTTTACGTGGTGTTTGCTAATTTTAACTTTTTTGCTGTCTACCACTACCAGAAATTGTAAATTGAGGACGTAAAAACAAGCAATGGTTTAGCTAATTAAACTCACTTTCCGTTTTATTAATTTTTTGGGAAACCAACATTTCCCCAAAAATTAGGGGGTTTGGGGCCAATGGAGATTTCGCGCATTGACCAGTATACGTTTTCTGCAGCAGACTAAGGGGTTTCTTTCCAGCTATTGCGCATTTTGATTATTTTTCCACCCGTTCGCGTTTAGTTTGAAGCAGAAAAAAAGCTTCCCAGGCAATTTGGCATATAAAACCACACACACACCACCACACCAAAAACACACAAACACCCAAACACCACACACATATAATATAATATATATTAAATTTTATATATAATTTATAATATATGTATTTGAATATATATTTTATATATATAAAATTTTTAAAATTATATATTTTAATAAATTTTGTTTTATATATATTTTAATAAATATTATAATTTTAATAATAAAATATAATTATTTTAATATATATATATTGTGTGTGTGTGTGTGTGTGTGTGGTGTGGGTGTTTTGTGTGTGTGTTTTGTGTGTGTGTGTCTGTCTGTCTCCCCCTCTTCCCCTCTCTCTCTCTCTCTCTCTCTCTCTCTCTCTCTCCTCCTTCTTGCTCTCTCTCTTCCCCTTCCTCTCCTCCTTTCCCTCATAATATATATATTTTAAAATATATATATAATAATAAAAAATATATATATAATATTTATATTTGCAATATTAAATTTTTATATTATAATATATATAAATAATATATTATATAACAAAAATTTTAAAATAATATATAATATAGAAAATTAATATATATAAATATATATATGTATACACACAAACACACACCACCACACAAAAAAAAACCCCAAAAAATATATATATAATATATATAATAATATTATATATATTAAACCACCATTAATATTATATATATTTTATATTATATATTTATATTTATAAAATTATATCCATAATTATTGTGTTTTTATATATTATATTAATATATATATATTATAATATATATATATATATATAATTTATTATTATATTATATATATTATAAATATAACACCACACATATTTTAATATTATTTTATAATTTATATATATTATATATATATAATATATATAATATTATTATATCCCTAAATTTTTGTGTGTTAAAATATAAAAATATATATATATTATATTATAATTATAATATATATATATAATTTATATATATATATATATATTATAAATTATATATAAAATATAATTAATATAATCAAAAATACTGATAAAGTTAAGAAACAAGCGAAAGGGTGGCTTGTTTTAATGCCAAAAAAAACTAAAACATGAAAATTTAAAATAACCGGATGAACAATGATAAATGTTTCAATCAATGGAAAATTGTGGGAAAAGTGGAAAAATTCACTTATCTTTTGGGGCTGTTTTAACTAATACATAGATGATTCACCGAGATAAAAAGAAGAATTCCATTGCCAAAAACCCACAATTTCTCTCAAAAACACTGGGAAAAACCCAGATTACCTTCGGGGCAAAGCTGAGGTTTTTAAAAACTTAGTTTTCCCCAAATTTCATCATATGGTTCTGGGGGTTGGGGGGTTGAAATAGATAGACAAGAAAAAAATCAATATTTTGAAATGTGGGGTTACGACATACTGGTATTAGTGGACAGAGAAAAACGAAGATGAAATGCTGAGAAAATAAAATTTTAAAGACCGCTGTTGGGCTCTTGAAACAAGAGGGAAAAAAAGTTTTTTGGTCAGTAAAAAAGTAAAAGTATTTGGAAAAAATTTCTGACAGGGATGGTGATAGGGAAAAAAAGGGGGAGGCAAACCCAAGACAAGATGAGCGATATATCAAATAAATTTTTTGGGGTGTCGATGGACAATTGGGAAAAAAAAAGCGTAAGATCGAGTTTGTGGCAAGATGGTGGGGGGGCACGGCTGCTCAAACAGAGATACCGTTATTTATGATGATGATACACACACACAAAACCCCCCACCCCACACACACACACCAAAATATATAATATATAATAATATAATATATATATATATATATATATATATATATATATAAATATAATAAATTTTGAATATATTTATATAATATAATTTTATACTATATAATTATAATTATAAAATATTATATATATATATTTATTATATTAAAATATATATAATAAATATAATATAAAATATATATATATATATATACATAATATATATATATATATATATAATATATATATTTAATATTATATCATAAATTTTATTATTATAATTTTATTTAAATTTATATTTATAATAAATAAATTTTTATAACATATTTTTTATATTATTTAAATTAATATAGTATTTTAATAATATAATACAATTTATTTTTATATTTTTATAATATATATATATTTATAATATATATTTATTTTTATTATATTATTTTATATATATTTTTTATAATAAAAATGGAGAGAGAGAGGAGAGAGGGAAAAGAGAGAGAACAACCAAAAAAAAATATTAAAGAGAAAAACCTTTATCGAATTTCTTTTACTTTCCCCAGGTATTTCCCAAAACTTGCACAATCGCCTCTCTGGGTCGTGTATGTAAATAAATAAAATGTTCTCATGTTTATACAAATATGTAAATCAGCGGAGTTCATTTCATCTTAAGAATAGCCTTTCGAATATTTCTATCAAATATCTGGTGAATTTATGGATATTGATTTTTTGAAAGCTTAAGTAATATGAAATCTTTATAATGGCTTTACCTGTGATAGTAGCAGTGTAACGTTTGAAAGACTTTTCAGTATTATCTTCCAACAAACTATAACAACCACACAAAAAATTTATATGGAATATGCAGTTAAAATTATAAAAGGTATATAAAAATTTCTAATATCTTTAATAAAGTAAAGGGCGTGGAAACTGTTTTAATTACCGAGCTAGGAGGGCCCTGTAATCGCTATGCTGCTCTTGGAAATTTACTTAAATCATTTATTTTTGTATTTTGTCTTTAGCTTTAACTTTGATTATCCTTACACGTTGACATACTTTGTAAAACAAACAAACAAACAAACAAATATTGAAACAACAACAGCAACATCAAATGCAACTTTTTATTTTATCACATTGACATCTATATATGTAAAATATATTTGGTCCGAGAAAGATGTAGAATCTATAGTACGAGTTGTGGTAATTTTTAAAGAATTACTACGATTTATTATAATTGTTTTTTGTTGTGTTGCTTATTATTGGCAGCCGTTATTATTATTATTTTATTATTATAAAAGTTTTATTGTGCTTCATCCGCTCACCTGCATGTTGCGGCTGAAACTATATTACAAGTGACTTGAGGTCAGTTCATTATTTTGTTGAATGAGTGCAAAATTTCACACGCACCATGCACCACGTGCCCACCACACCACACACACACCCACACACACAAAACACACACCCCACACACCCCCCGACACACACACACACACACATACATTTATTACAAATCTTTGAGAATCCTATTATAACTCTATTTTTATCATTAGCATTATTGTTATTGCTATCATCATCATATCACATTCCCTCATCATCTCATCACGTCTCATCATCACCACACATTTCCCTCATCATCACCTCTCATCACATCATCATCATCATCCAACACACACGCCCCGTATCATCTCATCACATCATCGTCATCACATCACATCTCTATCATCATCATCATCATCTCATATCACATCATCATCATATCATCATCATCCCTCATCGTCACATCATCATCATCACTCATCTCATCATCCATCATCATCCAATTTTTCTTTGAGGAAAGTATACTATACTGAAAATAGACCATCTTTTAACATTTTTTTTTACACGACTAACCCGGGGGGGGGGGGAGAAAAAGCAAGAAAAGGAAGGGGAAAAGGAAGGGAAGAAGAAAAGGGGGAGAGGGGGAAAGGGGAATGAAAGGGGGCTTAAAAAGGAAAAGGGGAAAATGTAAAAAAAAAAACGGAAAAGGGGTCTAAGAGGAAAAAAGATGGATAAGGGGGGAAAAAAACGGGGGGTGGGGAAACCAAGTAAAGGAATGGGGGAAGGGGAACAAGAAAGCTAAAAGGTGGAGAAATTTTTGAAGGTAAGGATGAAAAGAGGGGGGGGATTTTAAAAAGGGTATTTGGTTTTTAAATTTTATCAAGGATTTTAAGAGAGAAATCCCTTAATGTATTTTACAGCCCAGGGAAAAAAAGGTAAATGAAAAATTTTTAAAAAAAAAAAAAATCAATGTTTTAAAAATAGACGGGGACTGGAACTAGGTTGTTTTCTTCAGCACCAGGCCTAGTAAGGGTTTTTGGGGTTGTACGTATGGTAAAAATGAAAAAATGGGTGCCCTTTTAGAAGCATTTATCGTAAGAAAAATAAAGGAAAAAACTCAAGATTTTTTTTCTCCAGAATTCCTTTAAAATATTCCTTCGTTCAAATTTCCGACAAAAGGTTGGGCCGCGGCGAATAAAGATTTGGAGTGAGCGGGTGGCGGGGGGGGAAGGGAACGGCAAGGGAGAGGGGGGAAGGGGAAGGGAAAAAAGGGGGGTGGGGAGAGGAAAAAAAAAAGGGGGGGGAAGGGGTGAAAGAGAGAGATTTTTTATATAATTTTTTTCCTCGGGGCCGCTTATTAGTAGTACTATTCCTTTACCGCTATTAGTTTAAACAGATCTGAAAGGGAAAGTTTTAAGTACTTTTTATTTTTATTTTTGTTTTATTTTCATTATTATTATTATTATTATTATTTTTATTATTATTTTTTATTATATATATTATAAAATAATATATATAATATATATTTAATTTTATATATATATATATATATTATATATATATATTATATATAATTATAAAATTTTATATATATATAAATATATATATAATATATTGGTTGTGTGGGTGTGTGGGGGGTTAAAATTTTATAATATATTAAAATATTAATAATATTTTATATATATATTATATATTTTTTTTTTTTTTTTTTTTTTTTTTTTTTTTTTTTTTTTTCTATTATTATTTTTCATTTCTTTTATTACATTTTTTTTCCCTTAATGGTAGAAAGCCAGTTATGAAGTCACATTCCGAGTAACCCCCCAAAAATATCTTCGATTAAAGTGTGTGTTAATGTATATGGCTTTTGTGTGTGTGATGTGTGTGTGTGTGTGTGTGTGTGTTTTGGGTGTTGTGTGTGGTGGGGTGTGTGTGTGTGTGTGTGTGGGGGGTGTGTGTGGTTTGTTGTGGTGCGTGCGGGTGCGCGCGCGTGTGTGTGGGGTGTGCGTAGGCGTGCGTGCGTGCCCTACATCAGGGAAATTTTTTGTTGGGAAGGGGGGAAGCATTTTATTGTTTAGATTGATGGAACTTCCAGAAAACATTTTTATTTTTATTCTTCATTTACTAGAAGAGCAATAATAGAAAAGAAGGCACAAGAATAAGTAAAAAAAGATAATTATGATGACATACCAGAAACCGATAAAATAAAATAATTTCCACCTAAAAAAGCCTTTTTGGCCGTCTTTTTTAAAGGTTATTACTTTTTCTCTTCAAAAAAACTGTTTGTGGGGCCCGTCCTCATTACCAAAAAAAACACAGGGGTTTTTTTTTTGTTTGTTTTTTCTTCGATGCAGCAGCATTTGTTTAAACCCTTCCTTTTCATTTTTCTAAAACTTTTTTTTCGATGTTGGGGACTATCAGCAAAAAAAAATTACTCAAAAATATGACTAGATAAAATCTCATTTCCGTCACACAACACACACACACACACACACACACAACACACACACACACACACACACACACACACACACACACACACACTCTCACTCATCCACACACACTCACATACACACAAGTACGTACACACATAAACAAGAAAAAAACATATATGTTTGTACTCGTATGTGTATGCACACACACACACACACACACACAGCACACCAGCACACACCACACACACACACACACACACACAACTTTTTGTCCTTCCTCTACTGCAGCACGATCTCTTTAAAAAGACGCAATTTACCTCAAACTCTGTATTCTCAGAGGCATTGTAGTTTTCCCTTCCTCTTAAGAAAGTAAATAAAAAGGGTCTTAGACCCATTGCCACCTGGAAAATGTAGTGTTCACTGTAGTTTTGTATTTTGAAATGTCTCTACACATAGATCGCTCCAGAAGTGCACAGTTACCAAACATCAATTACTAGACTTTGTAACCTCACCTGGGTTTTCCCCTTTCATCGAGCGTTTTTGAATAATTCTTTTATCAAATGCTATTAACGTTCTAACGTGCTGTTCTTATAGACAAGTAATATTTATGATGTTATTAGCATTACTGGTAAAAATACTAAATAAAGGCGAATATATAAAAATTCAAGGAATGGGTGGATAAGTAAGGTTGTTAAGATAGTAAAAAATTCCTTGGTGACAAAGCACTTGTGAAGCCATCTTATGTGTATAAAGACAATTAATATACTAAACTGAAATTAGGTACAGTATGTACTACAAGGTATCTCCGGGCCAGCTTGGTCAAAGCGAAGGTCTTCTCTCCCAAACTACGAATAAAAAAGAAAGGAAAGAAGGGAAAATGGAGAATAGAAGCATGAAAAAAAGGCAAAAGAAAGAGGCAGAACTAATATTTGTGGTAGAATAACTGTGGTCACACACACCACACACACAACACACACCACACACACACACACACACACACCACACATATCATTATATATATATATATATAATATATATATATATTATATATATATCTATATATATATATATAAATTTTACGTTCCAGCTTTGTTAATGCATTTTCATAATTGAATAATAGATAAATGCTACTTTTTCAAAAATAGG
>NC_051391.1:54026070-54031845 GCF_015228065.2 Penaeus monodon
TTTATTATCAAGATTATGTTTAGATATCCATTATCTTGATATATTTCTTATTTTGGATATCGTCCAATTTTACGAATATTCCTTGTTAACAAATTGTTAAGATGTATTCCTTTTTGAGTATATGTCCATTTTCTAGGAATATACTTCAATATTTTAGGGATACATTTCCATTACTCTGGAAATATATCCCCATTATTTTAGGAATATAATTCCATTGCTGACAATAAACATCAGCATCAGATCCATATATATTAGGAATATTCCCCCTTAGAACGAAAGACGTAAAATAAATATTCCCGTATTTAGTTGCATTCGAGCTTTAGTAATATTGTTAAAACGAGAGTTCTCATTTTCGATTACGTGAAGTTTAATTAATCAGAAAACATTTTACCTCATCATTTCCATTCTAAATTATATGTTGCTTATTTATTTAAAGCGTATATATAATTTGGATGTACCTGTGTGTTGGTTAATGTGTTGACGAGGATAGCAGTCTTCATGTATATATATATATATATATATATAATATATATATATATATATATATATATATATATATATATATATATATATATACATGAAGACTGCATATCCTCGTCAACACATTAACCAACACACAGGTACATCCAAATTATATATACGCTTTAAATAAATAAGAAATATATAATTTAGAATGGAAATGATGAGGTAAAATGTTTTCTGATTAATTAAACTTCACGTAATCGAAAATGAGAACTCTCGTTTTAACAATATTACTAAAGCTCGAATGCAACTAAATACGGGAATATTTATTTTACGTCTTTTGTTCTAAGGGGGAATATTCCTAATATATTTGGATCTGATGCTGATGTTTATTGTCAGCAATGGAATTATATTCCTAAAATAATGGGGATATATTTCTAGAGTAATGGAAATGTATCCCTAAAATATTGAAGTATATTCCTAGAAAATGGACATATACTCAAAAAATAAAGGAAATACGTTCTTAACATAATTTGTTAAAACAATGGAAATATATTCGTAAAATGTTGGACGCATATTCCAAAATAATAGAAATATATTCCGAAGATAATGGATATGCACATAAGACAATGGATATACACTTAAAGCAAAAGAAATATATTACCAAAAGAATGGTAATATATTTCTAAAGTAATGGATATATCGTCTTATAATAGAAATATGCTACTAATATAATGGAAATTTGTTCCTGAAATAATAGAAATATATTCCCTAAACAATGGAAATATATTCGCAGAATAATGGAAATGTATTCAGAAAAGAATATTTCTAGAATAATGGAAATATATTCAGAATAGAATGATGTCCCTAAAATATTGGAAATATATATATATATATATATATATATATATATATATATATATATATATAAAGGATACATATTCCTATAAACAATGGAAGTATAATGGAAATATGTTTCTGAAATAATGGAAATATATAAAACGTATTTCTAAAACGAAGCAAATATATTTCTTAAGTAATGGAAGAAACTTAAATGGAAATATATCCCTTATATAATGGAAATATATTCCTAAATTAATGGAAAAAGATTCCTAAAATTATAGAAATATATTTAGAAAATGCGAAGCTGCTCCGAACTTTTCATGTCGTTTATAAGTTAAAATCTATATTCCTAAAATTAAATATATTCCTAAATGAAAGGAAACATATTCTTAAAAAAATGAAATATATTCCTAAAATAATGGAAATATATTTCAATAATAGTGGAAAAAAATGTAAAAATATTCCTAAAATTATATTAAAAAAAAAAAGGAAATGTATTATAAAATAAGACATATTCCTAAAGTAATAGAAATATATACCTAAAACAATGGAAATATATTCCTAAAATAATGGATATATTCCTAAAATAATGGAAATATATTCCTGAAATAATGAAAATGTTCCCAAATTAATAGAAATATATTCCTATAATATATTAATGTAAATATATTGCTAAATAATGGAAGTATATTCCTAATGGAAATACATTTCTAAAATAATGGAATTGTATTCCTAAAATAATGTAAATCTATTCCTAAATTAATGGAAATCTATTCCTAAATTAATGGAAATATATTACTGAAGTAATGAAAATATATTTCTAAATGGTGGAAATATATTCCTAAAATAATGGAAATATATTCTGAAATTCATGGAAATATATTACTATATTGATGGAAATATATTCCTAAAAGAATGGAAATACATTCCTAAATGAATGGAAATATATTAATAAATTAATGGGAATATATTCCTAAAAGAAATATATTCCTAAAATGATGGAAATATATTCTTAAAATAAATATATTCCTAAAATAATGGCAAAACTAAAATTATGGAAATATGTTCCTTAAAGAATGTAAAAATATTCTCATAAGAATGGAAATATATTCCTAAAAAACTTGAAATAGTACTTGTTTAGACCTCGATATAACGTTGAATCAAATTTCCCTCTTTTTGGCAATAAATAAAATCTATATACAGTTAGTGAAGAAGCAAACAGAGTCTTTGATATTATATATTTTCCCCAGGAACTAAATAACATATTACCTTTACTCCAAATATATGACTATAAAGTCACATGAGGGTAAAAATCCTGCTCTGATTATGGTTTGAAACTTTACCATGACAAAGGCTAAGGTTAGCCTGTGTAATGCATCGCACATTCTTGGCAACGATGGCAACAGAACGCGTTGCCAAGGCTTGGTAATAATACATGCATTCTGAATAAGATAATTGATTTCCTATAAGACGGAGTGAAACTTGTATCAAAGGCAGTCATGTAACAATGAAATCTTATTGTCAAAGACGCTTAGTACATGGTATAAAATGGTATGTACTTTTCATGAGGATATATGTGCGATATACTTCTTGCAATTGATCACTGAACAAACGTGTGTCTTACAATGATAAAGTGATAAATTCCTCGTACGATACTTCATTTGACAAGCATGAGTAATTTGCAAAGAAGAAAAGATCGTTATTCGCTCCAAAAATGTGTTTTACTTATTGAATCGGTTACACGCCCTAAGCCTTGTCATATTCCGAAAAAAACATTTTTTTCCTGATTTTAGCTGAATGTTACAGTATATTAGTCATTTAACAGAGAGCCGGTGCCTAGAAACGTTTGAGACAAGGCTGTTGATTGGTTGGTGAAGCTCAGGAGATTTTGAGAAAGTTTACAATTCTTATTTCTATAAATTTATATTTATGTTTGTAACTTCCTTAACCGAAAACTAAATAGTTTAGGTAAAGAATAATTTCCGTTTCTAAGTAAGTCACTATTAAGACATGTAAAGTTTCTGTTGGAAATAAGTTTGTTATAAAGGCTTATATAGTGATCACTCATATAGCAGTAATAATAGTAGTAGTAGTGGTAATAGTAATGAGAACATATATGATAATAATTATAAAAAAGATACGTGATTTTAATAAACATAAAAAAAAACTCATAATGGTGATAAACATAAATGTATGAACACACACACACACACACACACACACACACACACACACACACCACACACACACACACACAAATATATATATATATATTATATAATATATATATATATATATATATATATATATATGCACACACACACACACACACACACACACACACACACACACAACACACACACACACACACACACACACACAAACACACACACACATACACACACACACAGACACCCATACACACACACACACACACACACACACACACACACACACACACACACACACACACACACACACATACAAACACACACACACACACACACATATATCATATATAAGTATACATATATATATATATATATATATACATATGAAATAATATATATATATATATATATATGTATGTATGTATGTATGTATGTATATATATATATATATATATATATATATATATATATATATATATAATATATATATATATATATATATATATATATAATATATATATTTATATATATATATGTGTGTGTGTATATGTGTGATGTGTATATAAAATGTATATAAATATATGTATATATATATATATGCGCGCGCGCACACACACACACACACGCACACACACACACAAACACACACACACGCGCACGCGCGTACACACACACACACACCCGCACACATAGTACATTTTTACATAAAAAGTATGTGTATATAAAAAGAAATTTATATATATATATATATATATATATATATATATATATATGACATTCATATATACAGTTAAATAAAAATAATAAATATATGTATATATATATTATACAATATACACATATCTGTGTGTGAGCATAAAATGACTTGTAGTAAATATAATCTTTCAGAAAATAATTATACTTTACTGCCTTGTCTGCCTACAGTATTCAAACAGACATGAGTTATTTTTTTAACGTTTCACTGTTCTCATTTGTTTTTGTGACTGCATGTTAATTTGCCAGATTCAGTCTTTCGTCTAAAAATAGAAATCATTAATGCGTTCCTTTTAACTCTAACACGTCGGCATGATCATAAACACACTGTTTGAAAGCTTCAAGCACGAATGATATGATTCATGATTTTTGGCTCGGTGATTCTGTGTAAACATGCTGATTACGCGCCTAAGGAAGTACATCCATATGAAATATACATGCATTCACATATGTGTAATTGCAGCACACACACACACACACACACACACACACACACAATCACACATGTGTGTGTGTGTGTGCATGCGTGCGTGCGTATGTGTTTACATGTGTCATAGCATTTACTCATAAGTGCATACATGTATATTTCAAATGAATGTGCTTAATCAGTATGTTTGCACTGAATCACTGAGCCAAAAATCATGACTCATATCATTCGTGCTTGAAGCTTTCAAACAGTATTTGTCAAACACACAACCACAGCTTTACGCATTGACGACCTGCTTGTGGTTGTATAGATGTGTGTGCGAGTGTGTTGTGTAAAAAGCCCTGTGGAAGGAATAGCTCTCGGTAGGCTTGGTAGGCATTGTGTGCCGGTACAAAAATAACACTGTATTATGCATCTTCGGGTAGAAGATAGGATGGAGGGGGTAAGGGGAGATTCCGAAATAAAAGAGGCGCAAAAAAACATGCTTGTATTGAGTTGCAAAATGAATATAGCGCATTTGCAGCGTGTTTTTCCTTCCATCTATAAACTGACTACCCCTAAAGTTAAACGCTTAGTCTGTTATATGTTGATTAAGTTATTGCAAAAAAGTTTATGAACGGAAGGAACTGTGGAAGTGATAATGATTATATTTCGTAATTTCTATGCATGTTTATTTATCAGAACTGCATCACAAAAATAAATGGTTAAAGGTTTATATATATATTATTATTATTATTACTATTATTATTACTGACCCCCAATATTCACAACCACACGTATCTATATATACACCTGTGTTTACAAAGAACCGTCAGAATCCAAGGATATCTGCAAAAATAGGATCTTGTTATAAAATATTCGTACATTATTATTAGTAATAATGTCATTACTATGGTTACTATGTTATTATTATTAGTGTTATCATTCTTTTATTTATTAGCATTGTTATCATTATCATCGTTGTCATGATCTTTATCACTATCATCATTCATATCATTATTTTTGTTATCTTCATCAGTATTATTGTTGTTATTATAATTATTATAATAACAATAATAACTTTATTATTAATATTGATTCTAATTACTATTATCATTATCAGTATTATAATTATTATAA
>NC_051391.1:54066945-54071945 GCF_015228065.2 Penaeus monodon
ATCCGTTTTGGATGTAATCACCACCTGTCAAACAGCGCTTATGAAGAAATTAGTAACATAAAATTGACCATAAATACAAGCATACACTAACATTTATACACACTCACACCTAGTGTGTATGTAAATCAAATACATAATGTGTGTTATTTATTTGCCATTTACAATAACCTTAATTGAGGTAGATGTAGGTGTAGATATATATATATATAGATAGATACGTGTGTGTGTGTGTGTGTGCGTGCATGTATGTATGTATGTATGTATGTATGTATGTATGTATGTATGTATGTATGTATGTATGTATGTATGTATGTATGTATGTATGTATGTATGTATGTATGTGTTTGTACATAAATACATATATACCTATATATATACATATTTGCACACATGCACATATATATTCTATATATATACATATTTGCGTGTGTGCTTGCATATATAAATGTATGTGATTATATATACGGTATGCGCGCGCGCGCACGCACGCACGCACACACACACACACACACACACACACACACACACACACACACACACACACACACACACACACACACACACACAGATATATATATATTACACAAAGGAAGATTTAATATTACAATTTCTATTCAAATCTAAAATAGTGGATCTTACCAAAATGCCTCATGTTCTGGAGTTGTCGAGCAAGTATCATCTGCATCCTCTGAGACATCATCGACATGCATTCAGCACAGCAACTTAGACGATATTCTCGTTACCGTCTCTAGAAAATCATGCTTGCGGTTAATGCTGAAGGTCTTGAATGCCCCCGCCCCCTTCCTGTGATGACATTCAGTTTGCCATTTCAAAATATAACTTTTATTCTTTTCTATGCATAATCATCCATGATAATTTACGTTTCTCGGTGTACAGAAAGCCAGCTAATGAAGATGAACTTATACGCTGTTACTCCACATACAAGACTGCAATTAAATAAGGTGCTATAGGTTTCTCTGGTGGTGTTAAGGACTTGAAGTGCAGCATATCTAGAGGTTTGAAGTTGAAGATATACTATTAAATGCTCTGCTAAGCAATATTGTATCATGAAGACACCCAGATCTCTCAGTACAAATGGGCAATCATACGCAAAGCTGCTTATCACAATTTTTTATTCAACCTGTAAGAAAATAATAAGCAGACAATTCATATACGGTATAATAAATGAAATGCATACAGACATCATAAAATATAATAGCAGAATTATTTTCTGATATTTAAATTTCTTATAACAATACAGATTCGTTTACATAAGGCACAATAATAAAATTTATTCATAGAGAAAGTGACAAAATTTTTCATGAGTCATTTAAAATTAGACAGAAAAATTTCATTGACTCACACCATCACGCATCCCAGTTCTTGTAGACAAGCAAGTCCTCATGATATTGAGTTCACAACAAATTCAAAAAACAAATATTAACTCATTACATTTAACCAGAAAGTTCCATCATTCATGATCATCTTTATCATTTATTATTTGCTGTTTTAACCACTTTAACTATAATACAAATGTAGAATAATATCATTAAATGTTACATATCTCCAAAGTCTGCTTAAATATCATATCACTCCATAATTCTGGAAAGTTTGTAAATGAATCACTCATGACTTCCGCCAAAAACATAGCTTAAAAACAAAGCGTACCCTTAATGCTTTGCGGGGGATACTACAAAACAGAAACCCGTCTTTTTCAATTCTTTCTAAACAAAATTAATTTTCCATTTGTACTAATAATTGTTTTGATTATTAAAACATTTCTTTTTTCAAATACCTATTCTTTGCAGTGTGCAGTAAATAAATAATACAACTATTTCCCTGACATATTTGAACCTCAGAAAAAAAAGAAACATAAAAGCAAGGTCAGGGGTCAACTTTTCTCCGTCTAATAGTACCCCAAACCAATAACGTTATGGAAGCCAGCGGGAACAGATCCAACGCAGTGAAAATCGCCAGTACATATGGTGCTATAGTGAGAAATAAGGCACGAAATGAAGTGCCACCCACCTGCTTGTAATCTCGGTAGCAATATAATTGATTCAATTACTTATTTTAATTTTATTTGTTACAATGGATATTCTTGGTGTGACATGCTGTCCGTTTATTTTGCTTCTAAATTATCCTGTGTGCAAGGAATCCGAACAAAACAGAATCTGTACCAGATTCAGTGGACATTGAGCAGACGTTCTCTCAACTTTATAACTTAGTGCCAAGGTGATTAGAGCTACAGGGTTCGGTGCTCATGAAAGACCTTCTTGGAAATCACGAACCAAGGTCGCACTAAGGTCATTTATGAGGATAATGAGCCTGAGGTCACGGACGTTCGGTGACTCCTCAGGTCACTCGTTATCTTAGTAGTGTATGAAATTCTTGACTTGCATATTTTGACTTCAAAGCATATGTTCTCGTTTATACCTTCTCGAATATACTGTTTATTATAATTAACTCTGTTCAGATGATATCATAGTTTTTGACTTCAAATAAGTAACGAAATTATCGAAAGCAAACACGCTGCATTACAGTAAATAACAATGAGGTTTTTGTTCAAATTCCTTACACATTATGTAATAGCAATATCAAAATCAAGGTTTCATTGAACAGATCTCACTGTTACTCTAAAAGAGTAAAATATATTATTTCAAAGATTATTTTTTATGTGAAGATGTATACACATCACTTAAATCAACGAATAAATTTAGTTGTTAGAACGTTAAGATCAGGACAAAAACCAATCGGAACAGCTTTAATATAGCAAAGCTTTATATCAGCGTCAATTAATTTCATGTATAAATATTACTATATCACATAATAAACTACATCGTCGTATGTACTTTTAAGAATATGCACATGTTATTTTCGTGCATTGCAATTAGATGGGTAATATTCTTACATTGCAGTAAAGCATCGATAATATAAATGATTATGAAAATAAAAAGAGTAATAGTAGTAACATATATAATAATGACTACCCTCACCATTCAGACCTCCATTGTTTAAGGGATACTCAACTATTATGAGCAGTTAAACAAGTTCCAATACATGCAGAGGTCCGGATCAAATATTTTTCACGCAATCATAAAAATAAAACCACCAATCTGAGTATTCCGATAACGTTTCCATATATCCCCTAACTTACCATACAGTCAGTCGAGGAAATACACTTTCAAGAATCCATCGCCAGGACCTTCAATTTATTTAATTATGCTTTTCTCCTCCTGCAGCCTGGGGTCTCGCTACAACACTCAGAAGATCCGTATTAGGACCGCGGGCCGCCAGCCTAGTAGTTCTGGCCTAAGTGGTGCCGAGTCGCAATGGTATCTTTCCCGTCTAGGTGCTTCCCCCACTGCACCTTGACCCTCACCTGCTTGCATCCACCTATCACAACCAAGCTTGTTGTGCTACCTAGTTATCTGTCTCGAGTGGAAAGACTATGTCATTGCTGTTTGAGGCAATTCTACTGTTGATTATATTTTTTAAATAATGAAGAAAATTGTTAAAGGGTCTCCTGTATAGCAGACATGGCAAGCGGGTCAGATCTTACTGTTAATGTGTGTGTGTGTGTGTGTGGGGGGGGGGGGGGGGGGTGCGTGCGTGCGTGCGTGCGTGCGTGCGTGCGTGCGTGTGTGTGTGTGTGTGTGTTTGTGTGTGTGTGTGTGTGTGTGTGTAGGTGTGTGTGTGTGTGTGCGCGTGCGCGCGCGCGTGTGTGTGTGTGTGTGTGTGTGTGTGTGTGTGTGTGTGTGTGTGTGTGTGTGTGTGTGTGTGTGCATGCATATACATATATATGTTTATATAAATATGTATATATTCACACATATATATGTACAGAGATATAGATATTCTTATAACATATGCATAGCTGCAAAGGTTCAAAATTCTGCCTTCAACATTTTGCTCAGATTCTGTTGCTCAAGTAAAATCTTCATATTTTATCCGAAGTATTAAAGTATTATTGTGAAATGAAAAAGTGGAGAAAATATATATGATCAATTTCTCACATTCAGTGTTTTATGATCTATCTCCTACAAGATTATTGACTTGTCCGAGATTTTTTTTTTTTTTTTTTTTTAATAAAAGCGTTTAAATGAAAGACAAAAATAATCAGTCTATAGAAATAATTAAAGTTTGGTATTAATAGTGAGGCAACAAATGATAGTATTCCACTCCATACACAAGTCGAACAACAAACAAACAAAAAATCAAAGCATAATCTAAATACATAATCTAAAATTAACGAATGGGTGAAAATGAATGAAAACTGTTTTAAAGCTTCGAATAAGAACAACTTGAATTTGCGCTCAAAGGTCGGAAATTTCAAAAAAACATTACTTGATTTTTTTCCAAGTTTTCAGGCGCCACTCGGAAACAAAGGACGCACGTGTTCGAAATGTTTATTTAGGTCTTAGTGTAAATATGAACAAAAAAGGAATAGTTGCTTCTCTCTCATCATATATGGTTATTGACGAGTGTCTGATTGTGGACAATAGCACAATAGGCAGGTATATATTCATACATACGTACATGCATACATACACTCGCACCCACATGCACGCACCCACCACCTCGCACACACACACACACACACACACACACACACACACACACACACACACACACACACACACACACACACACACACACACAGATATATATATATATATATATATATATATATATATATATATATATATATATATATATATATATATATATATATATATATATATATACATATATATATATATATATATATATATATATATATATATATATATATATATATATATATATATATGTGTATACATATATATATATATATATATATATATATATATATATATATATATATATATATATATATATATATATATATATATATATTTCATTCCAGCAGTTTTGAGGTTTGCTGAAGTGGTGTTACGCCTCACAAAACGGAGTTCTGTAACCGCAGCCTCACTCGTGTGTAAATTACGCCCGAGTGC
>NC_051391.1:54086945-54091945 GCF_015228065.2 Penaeus monodon
ATAGTAAAATGGAATTGAATAAAACAGAATAATTGCGAGAGAAAGGACCCACTAAAAATGAAGTGGCATAATGCTTATCTCAGATAACGCCAGAAACCTGATGAAGAAGTGCTTGCAAGGAAAACACAAGGGAAAGAGAGAGGGGTTATAATCCATTTACCTCCACTGCGATTTTAGTAGACGAAAAACGAGAGAGGAATTGGGCTGAACGGAGAATAAAAACTCAAAATTTAGAAATACCATTAAGGAAGACGAGCTGGCAAAAAAGGTAATGGTGACAATGGACGAATGTCACAACAGCATAACAACATATCGATACATCCTCGTTACCTCCTTGACTTGTTCCCTGTTTACACTCCTTCAACGTTATGATAAAAAAAAGAAAAAAAAATACTACTAATGACGGAAGATTCACATAAAAAAGTCGTACTGTTCGTCGTTCGCTCCTCAATTTCCCTGAACGAGTCGTCCATCACACATCGAGGCAAATATCACGGAAAACCAAAATGAAAATATTACGAAAATGAATGGTATCGCTGTTCCGACCTGATCATCGAATTTGTAGCTGTCGAGGAGCGTTGAGGCTTCTCTTTGTTATGAATTCTAAGGTATTTGTAGTTGCTGTTTGTTGTTTGTTGTTGTTGTTCTCTCTTTCTCTCTCTCTCTCTTCCTTTCTCTCTCTCTCTCTCTCTCTCTCTCTCTCTCTCTCTCTCTCTCTCTCTCTCTCTCTCTCTCTCTCTCTCTATCTATCTATCTATCTATCTCATTCTTTACATCTTTCTTGCGATTTTATTTTACACTTTCTCTCTATGTTTCTCTGTTTCTTTTTTCTTTCTTTCTTTCTAGCTCTCTCTCGTCTCTCTCTCTCTCTCTCTCTCTCTCTCTCTCTCTCTCTCTCTCTCTCTCTCTCTCTCTCTCTTTCTCTCTCTCTCTCTCTCTATCTATCTATCTATCTATATATATATCTATTTATCTATCTCTCTCTCTCTTTCTCTCTCTTATTTGGATATGTCAGCTTCATCTGCCATTCCCTATATTTTTCCCTGGCGGCGAGAAGCACCAAATCGTTATAACTCAGGCTTATCACACGTCACCCCCGCCAACTGTGAGTGACAATTGGAAAGTGATGTCCGTGAATGATAAAAATTAAAAAAATGGAGAAATAGAAATAGATGGATCAATTGATAGATATAAGGTGGATGGGAAAATGGATTTCCTATACATAAACATAACGATATTCTGAATATCTGGCAGCCATTCGTATGAATAGATGAAAATATATGCTTATACAAAGAAATTAAATAAATGGAGAAATAGAAATAGATGGATTAAATGATAGAGATAAGGGGAATGAAAAATTGGATTTCCTATATATAGATTAATGATATTCTGAATGCCATTTGTATGAATAAACAAAATATATGATTATGAATAGAAATGAATAAAGGAAAATTGGAGACAGACAGACGAAATGACGAACACAAAAAGGAGAAAATGGATCTCCTATTAATAAACTTTATGATATTTTGAATGTTTAGCAGCCAGTCGTTTGAATAGATGAAATATATGATCATAAATAGAAATAGATAAATGGAGAAATAAAAAAAGACTAAAATTTGAGAAGAAAAAGAATAGAAAAAACGATTTTCTATTTACAAGCATATTTTTAATGTTTGGCGGTGAGTTTTATGAAAAGTTAAAAGATAGGTATGGTGTTTTGGTTACACTGGGGTCGCAAAGCAATAAACTGTCTATATGGCGTTTGAATATAACATAATGTGACATGTATTCGTTAAAATGCAATTATGTATGTGATTTTTTTTTCTTTTTTTAACACCTGTATGCTGTTGATACGATCACATTAAAACGACATATCAGGACGTAAAAATATTGAAAAAAGTAACTATGAAATGAGGAATGAAATAAAACAGATAACAGACTGACACTGCAAAGCGAAAGAAATCAAAGTAAATCTAGATAAGGGGTAGAGAGAATTTTTTTTTAAATAAAAATAGATGAACAAAGCAAAGGCCGATTTATAAACCTTCGCAAATTCGATATTTCCAAATTCGAAGAGCGGAATCAGTTAATTGGCTTCGAAATGGGGCGTTGAAAGAGAAAACATCGGCCGTGGGAGAAGTAAGGCGATTCCCCTTAGCGTTGGACAGTTGCAGAATGAATCAACAACGGGATTTGTACTGCGGGTAAAATTGGTAGCTGGATTCCTATATATGTACCCATAGTCCCGTTCTGTTATTTTGATCTGTGTTTCTTTGTATTTCTGTATATAGTTTTTCAGTCTTTCTGTGGGTATGCTCGCGTCCATTTTCTTTTTTATAATACTTCGTTCTGTAGCCAAATATCTATTCGTGTGTGTGTGTTATTACCTAGTTTAGAGACTCGACTCTGAAGACCAGTCAGGAAGAACACTGGCACAGGCAATAATGATATCTTCACGCAAACTATACATCCAAGGTACTCAATCACATTCTTATCTCTGTAATATCTGTATGTATTTAGCGAAATTTGTGTCCTCGTTTGTTTATGCAGCCACGACAGAAAAGTTTCTTTGCTTTGGAATGCTGAGTATTACACATAATGATAGCCATGGTTACTGTTTCACTGCAGTATGCCGTGATAAACAACCTCTAATCTCCTCCTCGAGTCCCCCCCCCCAACCCCTAACATCATCCCCACTAACTCTCTCTCCTCAGCTCCCAACATACCCTCCCCACCTTCTCGCCTCTCCTCTCCATGCACTCCCTCCCCAAACCCTTCGACGTACACTCCCTTATGTCCCTCTCAACCCTCCCCCTCCTACACTCCCAATGTCCCTCTCAAACCCCTCTCCCACACTCCCCATGTCTCTTCTAGCCTCCTCCTCCTCCTCCTTCCCTCCCACCGGAAACCAGCGTGACAACTGCTCGTAAAGGGCGAATCTACAGGGTTGACAACGATCGTGTGAGGCGTCAGGTTACGCAATCTCACGAACACTTGCTCGCTATTTTTCGCCTCGCTGGAGTTGGGTTATTTAGCTTGTGCCTTATCCCTTAAGATGCGTTGGAAGGGTCATATGTGAATGTGAGTGTTGTTGTGTGTGTGTGTGTGTGTGTGTGTGTGTGTGTGTGTGTGTGTGTGTGTGTGTGTGTGTGTGTGTTCTGCTGCTCTCCATTCGCAAAAGGATGGGATATGAAGGTTATACGCCTCCGACCTAAAGTCCTGAAATACCGAAGAACGATTCGATATTTTCTTCTCTCCTCCACCCTGCACCATTTCCCACTTGTATAAACAGCGTCTAAAAATATCTACGTATATTCCCCCTTGACCACACTTCCCCCTCCCTTACGCCCACAGTTGCCCTCGATCCCTCACGCCCAACCAAACTACCTGAAAACAAAGTACAAGCACAAGGGTGAGGATAACTGGAATTACGTGCTGACGCGCAAGTAGACAAACAATACCGTTGTGGTGCGGTTTCTTGGCACGGACTTTATCGTGATGTCAGGCACTAAGGGATTTCAAGTCTGTGGGAATTGTAAGGTTTGATGACATACTCTTGTACAATGACACAGCTCTACACTGAGATTATTTGCAGTGTACACACGCACAAGGGCAGGTATAATTATGTGCAGTATGTGTGTATGTATACGTGTTTCTGTATACACACAGATACAGACAGACACACACACACCCACACACACACACACACACACACACATACACACACACACACTCACACTCGGAAAACCACTCCTAGACTCATAGATATTACAAGATTCTGCCCACATCTTCGAACAGACTAATTAACCTTTAAATCTCTATGTCTCTGCACATCCGTAAGATGAGACCAGACCTCATTATTTAGAGTACAACCTCACAGATCTTTACAGTAAAATCCTGTGACCTTAATCACCGATTCCCTTGTTATAATGTGTTTTGTATATTGTATCTTGTATATATTTCCCCACGTAGATGCATATATATTAACATATTTCCTCTCTTTTTGTAACATTTGTTTTTCAGCAGTTAGAACTATATGTATCACCTTGCTCGACTGCAATATTTGTTTTTGTACTTTCTTTTATAGCACTGGTGATGAAGACGGTTTTCGAGGCTTTGTAATATAAACAGATGTTCACTGCAGCCTTGGTTATTCCTTTCATCATACAGTCATATGTGTGTGCGAGTGTGTTTGTTTATGTGTGTGTGTGTGTGTGTGTGTTAATGTATGTATGTGTGTGTGTGTGTGTGTGTGTGTGTGTGTGTGTGTGTGTGTGTTTGTGTGTGTGTTTGTGTGTGTATATATATGTATATATATACATATATATATATACATATATATATATATATATATATATATATATATATATATATATATATATATATATATATATATACTTTAAGAAAGGTTTATCCAACACTGGTGAGTTCATCGTAAAGGCACATGGCCACGAGAGCCATTTTGAGTTTAACATCAATTCTTTTCATACATATTAGCCACTTATAGTAAATTTCATATTAAACATTACAATAATTCAGTTATATGTGATACTTCGAAATGCGATTGAATTTATATTACTCTTCATGTGATATTCTACAGAGGATGATGATTTTGATTATGATGATGATGATGGTGGTGGTGATGATTATTATAATGATGATAATAATATAAAAAATAATATCGATAATACCGACAATGATAATAACAAAATATAATAGTAATAATAATAATAATAATAATAATAATAATAATAATAGGGATAATAATAACAAAAATGATACTACTCCTACTACTACTAATAGCTGTTATTGTTATTATTATTATTATATTTTTTTTACTATTATTATTATTGTTGTTGTTATTATTATTATTATTATTATTATTATTATTATCATTATTATTATTATTATCATTATCATTGTCATTATCGTTATCATCATCATCATCATCATCATCATCATCATCATCATCATCATCATCATCATCATCATCATATCAA
>NC_051391.1:54099445-54101945 GCF_015228065.2 Penaeus monodon
CCTTAGCTGTTGCCGCGGCAGATAATTTTAAATAATCAGTCAATCAATCACATATCATCACAACCAGAAGCTCTAGTCAACTTATCTTTCCATCATGTTCTTTGTCTCCGTCCTTCCGAATTTCACTCGTATTTCTCAGTAGGAATGCTTATATTGCCTCTACGACCGTTTTGGAGACCTTTTCAAGACCACAAATAAAGATTATGAAAATTATTGTATACATCCACGAAGCGAAAGTACCGTTCCGACGCCCTCAGATAATTTTGATGCCGGTGGAGTTTTGGAAAATGCGAAAGATGGTGATGAGGCTCTCGAATGAGCTGTTAACATACTAATTCTCACGTAATGAGAGTACGCTTTCACCTTACTTAAACAGGGCTGTAAACGTCCACTTAATCTCACGCGGGGTTATATTCAGGGTACAAAATGTAATAGCCATGATCAGCTGGTTCTCATGTTGGAAGACTGCTCGTGTTTCAGCAAGGCCTCAATTTATTACGCAGGTTTGGGCTGATAACCGTATTCTATTTTCTGTATATAGACATTATGTACTCACGCACCCTAAAGCAGCACCCACGCACGCATGCACAGGAGCACACACACGTACATACACTTCCTCTCTCTCTCTCTTTCTCTCTCTCTCTCTCTCTTTCTCTCTCTCTCTCTCTTCCTCCTTCTCCCTCCCTACCTTCTTCTCCCTCCCTACCTCCTCCTTCCCTAGCTCCTTCTCCCTCTCTACCTCTTTCCCTCTCTCTACCTCTTTCTCTCTCCCTAACTCCTTCTCCCTCCCTACCTCCTTCTCCCTCCCTACCTCCTTCTCCCTCCCTACCTCCTTCTCCCTCCCTACCTCCTTCTCCCTCCCTACCTCCTTCTCCCTCATCAGCCCCATGAAATCGAAATCTACAATGACAAATACTACTGAAAGCTATTCTCTTTTGTTTCAGTGTTTCGTCACACCACATCATTAGCATATAAATTGTCATCTCTTGCAATGATTCCTGCGAATATCTCTTGCAGTTTCATAGTTTCCATATCAGGGGTGTGCTTACTTTCAATAATTACTTGATTCATCTCGAAAGCGTTCAGTTCCAACAGGTTTAACTATACAGCACGATATGCCGATGTAGCTATGGTTTGTACATAGATGTGTTTTCATTTGCATAAAGTTGAAATCAATTAGGTGCTGAATGTAAATATTATTGCGAATGCAATATCCATTTACTTTCATTTTCCGCTTATTAGAAATAAGAGGTACGGATAGGTATATTCGGTGTTTGATTTTGTTTCTGTTTGTCCCATGAGACTAACAAGTTTTTTTAGTTATTGTGGTTGTCTTTCGTTTTGCATATTTTAGAGGGATATTGTGTGAAAATAAGGTCGGACGTGAAAAGTCTGCACCATATCCTCCGCTGTTCCTCCATTTAAAAACACATCACATTCAAGAGTTCCGTCCTTGGAAAGGTTCTTTTTCAACACACACAAAAAAAAATAATTTCTTTTTTTTTCATAACTAACTGAAAAAATATTGGTCACACTTATTTCTTTTTGTCGCTGTGGAGTTTAAAACGTATTTTCATTAAGTTTTGCATTTATTTCGTTCTGTCATTAGTTTGAGGATCCTACAGTGAACCTGTTTTTAGACACTTTAAGATCTTTTACGTAATTATTTCATTTTTATTTTGGAATTTCATTTCTTACGTAACATTCAGTTTCAATAATAATAGCAATTGAGTATTCATTTCGTATTACTTACCTACAATAATTTATTATAATGAAACATGTAAATTAATGAAATCTGACTACAAAATTGACCCTAATAATGAATGTAGAATAATAGTTGATAATCTGAAATATCATATTAGATGATATTTAGAAATAAGTACAATTAACATATCTTTGAATAAGTCTTTAAACTTAAATATAGGATATTCATGCATAAAAAATAATCAAAAAGCACAGTTGATTTCATTATCTTCGTCATTTATTATTCACTTATTACTGTATTTTGCTTCACTAATTAGTTTGGTTTCAATTTGCATTATGAAGAATTAAGTAATTAAGTATTTTATTTATCACTGACTTTCATTTATTTTACGTTTTTTTTTTTATTAATTATCTTTCATTAATAAGTTTACATTTGAGAATTTCATTATACGTTTATCAGTTGAATTATTCTAAATAATTATCTACACTTCATTAGATTATGTTTTGGACTAAGAATTATTTTCTATTTGTATGAAGTATACTATTAAATGACATCACATCACTGAATTTACCTTATATGTAACGCGATGAAGATTAGTCTCTTGCTCTACATCCCGAAAATAAGTGAAAGTACTCATACATTAACTTGAAACTGTGCCAAAATGATCTCTTGTTCTAATATTATCATTACTCATCATTAATATATTAGAGCATTAATATTATGCTTTGATTTATTATATTATTAGTATTGATAGTTTTTAAAGTTATAATATATTTAATGATTCTATTTTATCAA
>NC_051391.1:54106945-54109445 GCF_015228065.2 Penaeus monodon
ATTTTTTTCTTAATGAGAAACAGACAAAGTGACGTAAATAAACAACCACTGCAATAGAGACGAGGCATAAAGAAGACTCAAAAGAGACAATATAAAAAAAACAAAATACGATCCCAAGTTTTCCGATACCTGGCTGGAGGTGGGGAGGGCGATATGAACCTACCTCACCTTCCCAAATAATTGTGTTATCTCCCTCACACGTGAACATAGCGGCTCAGGTTACCAGATAATGCTATAATTATTCACCCCTCGGACCAATTATGAAGAGTCATGTTCCCGATGCAGAGAGAAAAATAGTTTTGTTTTTCCAAGTTATTAAATTTGTTGCTAAAGTTTTATGTTTCCTGGAAAGCACTAGGATCTCTTCAACGTGAAATATGTGTGCATGCATCTGTAAATATTTCTGTGAAAAAAAAAGTTGAAATGAAAATGCATTTGAAAAAAAAATCAAGAAAAACAAGAGAGAAAGGAAAGAGAAAACATAAAAAAAAAACAGAGAAGAGAAAGCTAAGAATAAAATGAACTATCACAAAGAAAGCAGAAAGAGAAGGGAAGAACTAATGAATTTCACCAAAGCAAACCAAAGTCTTAAAAACAACCGGTATATGTAGCGCCTTGATATTATGCAAGAACGCTTCCCAAGTGCAGAAAGAACACCCTATCTCTTAGAAACTATTTTCTCATTTCATTGAAATGAATTCAGAGTAGTTCTTAGGAGATAATGTGTGTGACATGTACAGGATTTTTTTTTTTTTTTTTTTTTTGTCCTACCAGCTTAAATCGTTGGTTTTTGTCTCTAAGTAAAAGTAGAAAATGTACCACCAGTCCTTTTTTCGACTAAAGAATCCTATATTAGCAAGACGTGTGTGAATATATTATATTGTGTGTGTGTGTGTGTGTGTGTGTGTGTGTGTGTGTGTGTGTGTGTGTGGCGTGTGTGTGTGTGTGTGTGTGTGCGCGCGTTTGTGCCTCTGTGTGTGTGTGTGTGTGTGTGCTTGCGTTTGTGCCTCTGTGTGTGTGTGTGTGTGTGTGTGTGTGTGTGTGCGTGCGTGCGTTTGTGCCTCTGTGTGTGTGTGTGTGTGTGCGCGTGCATGCGTCCATATGTCTGTCGCTCTTTCTCTTTCTCTCTCTCGTTCTCTCCCTCCTTTCTTAATACCCTCCCTCTTTCATCCTATCTCTATCAATTTCTCCCTAAATACCAATTCCCCCAACCCCTTCCGTAGGGGAAATAACCGAATAATATATCTGAAAGAGCATTAAAATGTCATGACTCGAATCCAGCATCAAGAGAGAAGTATCGCTGTGTAAATACTCAGAAAATACTCAGACACAAGAACAATATGGACTTGTTGTTGAGAGAGGACAAAAAGGCAAGAGAAAGATGCCTTCCTTCCTGGCATACGGAGTTACCAACATTATGATAAAGGTGCTTTTGAAGGCGACCGCTAAGTTTTTGCGAGTGTTGCCGGTGTGTCCGTTGGTCTTGAGCTGTGGCTGTGGAGGAAGGAGGGGAGGGGGGAGCGGTTAGCTAAAGAAATATGGAAAAGGAGAGAGGGAGAGAGAAAAAAAATAAGAGAGAGCGAGAGAAAAAAAGTAAAAAAGGTCACAGATATATTATCAAAATCTAACAAATAGAAACCCCATTTCGAATCAGGATTTTGCGAGGATCACTTGCTTAATTGCCATGTAAATACACGTTATTCAAAACGTGATATGGTAAATTGAAAATAACATAAACAATGAAATAGCAAATTTGTCTAGTTAAAGTGCAGACTTAGCATGCATAGAGTCCGGTATCCCAGCATAAAAGGTTAATGGATATCTATGCTTAAAATGTATCCTATTGCACTGATAATTTCTAGGAAAAGGGGGTTGGGTAAGTGTTAATAGCCTTGAGATGACTTTCAAATTTAATTACAGTTCGGGTGTGTGTTTGCGCGCGCGTGTGTATATATGTATGCATGTGTGTAAGAGTGCGTGTGCGTGAATGTAAGTGTGTGTGTATGTGAGAGAGAGAGAGAGTTTAAGTTTAAGTTGGTTTGGATTAAATTTGATACAATGGATATTCTTGGTGTGACATACTGTCTGCTTGATTTTGCTCACGTGTGTGTCAGCTGCTGCTGACTCGGCGGAACCGAGTCCTTGCCCGCCGTGGTGCCCAGCCACAGCAGTAACCTCCGGGCGACAATTGCAACTTCTCGTGTCTGGGCGGGGCGCGAACCGCCGACCCCTCGGATGAGAGGCCGACACGTTACCACTGTACTAGCCCGGAGGGAGAGAGAGAGAGAGTGTGTGTGTGAGTGTGCGTGCGTGTGTGTGTGTGTGTGTGTGTGTGTGTGTGTGTGTGTGTGTGTGTGTGTGTGTGTGTGTGTGTGTGTGTGTGTGTGTGTGTGTGTGTGTGTGTGTTGATAATAACGTTGACGATGATTTTGACAGCAATATGTGTTCACGATCCCCTAATATATATATATTATTTTTTACCTACCTTATATCATACACA
>NC_051391.1:54124445-54141945 GCF_015228065.2 Penaeus monodon
AAGCTGGATTTTATGCTTCTTTTGTTTAAGGTTTGGTGAATCTGTACTGATGGTAGTATCTCCAGTTGCAAATAATGGCAACACATTGGAGACACCATGCTTTATATAGGCTTACTCGGTTACAATCACCGCAAGTTAATTTTAAGCCCGGCTCATGGCCGTAAATGAAAGGGAAACCCCGCGCCCGCCCGCAACGAGATTACGCTCACGATTGAAGCGCAGAGAACGCACTGTTTGATTTTCCCGCAAGTTAATTTTAAGCCCGGCTCATGGCCGTAACGAAGGAATCGTGCGCCCGCCCCCACTTACGCTCATACGACTGAAGCGCCGAGAACGCGCACTGTTAGAATTAAGTTCAGGCCCAGCTGCCTATGTGTTCGAAGCATATATACCCTTTCCTATTTACCCCAAAGATATGGAAGTCTTATTCAATCAACTTTTCTCTCTTCAAAATGATGGTACCTTATTGAACTCAATACTTGACAAAGCCCTTTCTTTTGGGCAAACTGTCCTTATTATGCTCTCATTTTTCTTGCAACTTAGTAAGGTGATTGACAAACTCATTATCATCCTTCTCCTTAGCCCTTTTACTGGCCTGGTACACTTATATTTCAGCTTCTGAAGACGATGACCCTCCTCGCTACTGAATGTTGCACCTCAGTGCGAAACCTCTGCCACAAAACCCGCTACCTGGCACGCGACGGCCTAGCGACTCTCGGATCACCAGGAACCATCTGTAGATACCAAACGACCCTCTACTGCATCGTTTCAAGCGTTACAGTCGGCCGAGGACGAGCCTTGTGCGTGGCCGAGCGATGTCAACAATACGTAGCAAGGCCGGATGTACACTTCACACCTCCGTCCAAGCACGCAGCCCTTCTCCTTGGGCAGGACGCAGATGCAGCCCGGCTTTCTCTTTTCGCACAGGAACAAACATCCGTCCTCGAAGGGAACCGCCGCATTAAAAGGACACGTCCGTAAGGCAGAGACACACACAGGAAGGGACACCGCAGACGGCCCAACCACACAGGGTCCAGCTCCCAAAACCTCGTCCTCTACTCGGGGACACGGGGGTCTCTTGGGGGGTCTCATATCTGTTCGTTCAAGAATAAACCAGCAAGCTAAGCCCCTTTCACTCACCCAAACCCCAAATCCATCTCTCGTCTCGCTCACATCTAGTATGCGGTGCTCCTAATCTCTCGTGTCACTCTATTTTGGTGGCTTTCGGTGGCCACTTTGCTTACATCTGGCGAAGTGGTGCCCCCCAACTCACGTGTCGCTTACATCTGGCGACAGCGGTGGCCTTTTCGCTTACAATATATATTTTATATATATATATAATAGTATATAATAATATATATATAAAATATATATATTATATTTTATATATAATATATATATATATATATATATATATATATATATATACATATATATGAATATATGTGCATACACAGGCACACACACACACATATACATACATGATTGTGTGTGTGTTTATATTTATATAAATCCTTATATCTATATAAAATATATATATATATATATATATATGTGTGTGTGTGTGTGTGTGTGTATGTGTATGTGTGTGTGCGCGCGTGTGTACTGCACATATATATATATGAATATATATCGTGAATAATTAGGTTCTGGACGGGATTAGTGTCGGGTTAGATCTAAACATAATTCATTCTCATATATTTATAACACCTCAAAAAAAAATAAACAATATTTCACACAAAATACGTTTACTTCCCATTTTTCACTTTCACAATATTATAGTTTTCAGTTTCAATTCCAATTTCATTTCCCCTTGCTTTCGTTGACTCCTTTTCCGGCCACATTCTAGACAAGGCAGGATATGAAACGGAGAAAAGGAAAGCGCCTCTCCTGTCCGACCCTTGGCAGCAGTAGGTCCCAATATTGGAATAAATCCCCGAATATAGATTAACCTTTACGTCATATACCTAATTCAATAATCTAATTATGATTTATATATAAATCAAATATAAATCAACCGTTTCAATCCACGAACATTGAATTATTTGTACATGTTAGGTGCCCAAGCGTAAAAAAGATAATACTTTTTCCCACTTGGCCATGTGGGGAATGAAATACAAATTTTGGTGATGGACAGAACAAATGAACGCCACAAATATTATGTCGGAAAGCTCGCTTATTTGTCGAACATACATCTCGCTAATATCTTTCATTAGCGATCTTTTATGTACGTTATCGGTAATCTCATTCCTCCACATTACATGTGATATATATATATATTATATATATATATAAAGTAGATATTATTATAATATTATTAATATATATAAAATATTATATATAAAACATGCACACACCCACATAACCACAATATTTATTAATATTATATAATAATATATATATAAAATATATATATATTGTGTGTGTGTGTGTGTGTGTGTGTGTGTGTTTGAATTTGTATATGTGTGTGTGTGTGTGTGTGTATGGGGTGTGTGTGTGTTCCAGTGTGTGTGGCATATGTACAATGTAATATAATATGCATATATGTATATGTTAAAAATTACTATATATATATTATTATAATATATTATATATTATAAAATATATTTATATATATATATACATATGTATACATATTCACTTCGGTTATTAGGTGTGCGACTACCATGACTAGTTCGTGGCTCCCTGTTGCGGTGTTGAAGTTGTTAGTTGAATGGATGAACGCTGCTTCTACCATCTTCATTTGTCGTTGGGGGGGAGGCCTTGTTTTATGATGGCGGCCTGGGACCACTTAGTGAGATGGCCGTCGGTGTAGACGTGAACAACAAAGGCGCTCCTCTTGTCTTGATGAAGCAATAAATGCGAAAAGGCCTTCGGCATATTTGTATGTTATCCTGTACTTCACTTTGTTGTTTTCCTTGTGTGTGTGTGTCAGTGTGTGTGTGTGTGTGTGTGTGTGTGTGTGTGTGTGCGTGCGTGTGTTGGTGGGTGTTTGTATGTGTACTGTACTTCACTTTGTTGTTCTTGTGTGTGTGTGTGTGTGCGTGCGTGCGTGCGTGCGTGTGTGGGTGGGTGTTTGTGTGTGTGAAGTCACACAAACAAACGCAGAAACAGACGCGCACACATACCTAAAATATTTATTTTCCAACTCCATACAAGCATGTTTTTTCCACCTCTTTTATTTCGGAATCTCCCCTTACCCCCTCCATCCTATCTTCTTCCCGAAGATGCGTAATACAGTGTTATTGTTGTACCGGCACACAATGCCTACCAAGTACAATACACAACAAGGGTATTCTGTGCCTGTTCGTAGCCCATTGTCGCCCGTTACCCCTTTCATTGTTGCAAGAAATGCACCGGAGTTAACCTTTACGTTGCCCCGGGATTCTGTGCAACAATTCCGTCTTAATTGGGTTCCTCGAGTTAACGTTTCGCCGAATTCCTATTCAGAATTACTAAGGGAGGATTATCTAGATAGAAAATGTTGTTGTGAATAGTATTATCAGTAATATCATTAAAATTACTATTACTACTATTATTAATATTGTTATTATCCTCATTATCATCACTAGAACCGTCATCATCATCATTTGCATCCATATGAAGTGAGAGCAGTTTTAGTTTTATTTATCTTTTTTTGTAAGAGGAGCACCTTATACTTTCTCTTTTAAATCTAATTATTAACACGCGTGCACAAGCGGTGTGTGTTCGATCATTTGTAAAAGGAGGGGAGAGGCTGAATATTATGAAAAAATTAAGATGGTAAGTTATATTCACGCCGTTATTTAGCCTAAATGTTTAAAAATGTCATCCACTCAAACACGTCTCGCTCGCCTTTTCGCACTTCCGCGGTGCAATCTCGTTTTGCGACCTCCGTCTTTCTTCTAATTTCTAGATATTTCATCGCGAGGATGACACATAATTACGACGGGGACGAAGAGTACGGAAAGAGAAACTATAAAGAGCGGCGGAAAAAGACGGAATCGAAGTTTTAGCAGTTTGAAGAGAGGAGAGAGAGGGATGAAGAGAATGGTTGTCTTAGCGGATCAGAAAGAGAGGAGATAGCTGGTAGAAGGAGAGAGAGATGAGTACGTTTTAAACAGTTCGATGGCAGCGTAGAGAACTGAGAGTCGAACACAATGTCAGTTTTTTTAACACTGAAATAAAACATAGAAACCTGGAAGAAGAGAGAATGGGAGCTTTTAACAGTGAAGAAAGAAAGAAAAGGAAAGCGTAGAGTGCCAACAGAAGAGGGGAGAATGCCAGTTCTGAACATTTCGAAAAGAGCGAGAGCGGAGAGCGGGCGAGAAGAAGAAAGAAAGAAATTCAAGGTTTTTGAATTGAAGTTTCAAAAAGAAGTCCCGAGGCAGATGAAAATATCCGGCTTTACTCCCCTCCCTCCCCCCTACACTTCTCCCCAGCCAATAACTCTCACCCTCCCTCTTGCAGGAAACCATCGCGCACTCCCGGACGGCCATTTATAAGCCCAGATGAGAAATGGACTTTTCGCGAGGACCGTAAGTCCAGAGAGCGGAAATGTCGATCTTTTGAGGAACCCGCGGGAGAAATCCGAATGGGTGATGGGCGCGGGGTTATTTGTGGGCGCGATGGGGGAGACTCGGGCGTATTGTGGGCGGGCGAGGGGCGTGCACGGGAAGAAGGAAGGTCGTGGCCCGAGTGCTCGTGGAATGTTCGTGTCTGTTTTTTACGTTTTTCCTCGCTTCCATGTCTCTCTCTCTCTTTCAGCGTTTTTCTCTCGTTTTCAGGTTCTCTCTCTCTCTCTCTCTCTCTCTCTCTCTCTCTCTCTCTCTCTCATTTACTCTCTCTTTTCCCTCCCTCCCTCCCTCTCGCTCTTGCTCTCTACTTTTCTGGTCGTCTTTTTACTCGTTTTCTTTCGCTCTCTCTCTCTCTCTCTCTCTCTCTCTTCCCCCTCTCTCTCTTTTTCTATATTATATATAATATATACAAAATATATAAAACATATTTAACATGTATACATATATATACATATATATATACATATATATATATTTTTTTTTTTTTTTTTCCGCTTTCTTGCCCTCTCTCATGTTCCCACTCTATCTTTTTCCCCAGATTTTCGCAATCTTTGAAACGTTGCATGTGTATGTGTGCCACTTCTTCCCTTAACAACTGAATCTTAACCAGTGTGTCGTCCCCAAGTGGCATTCCTTTCAATACATACATTTCAACCCCAGCAAACAGCGTTGGCCTTACAATTGAACTTGAATCCCGAGCGTACTATAGTCCCCCCCTCCCCGCTGCCTAAATCTCGTTCACGTTTTCTTCGGCGATGACCAATTTTGTCTCTGCCAGTGGGGACCTTCGCCACATTTCCCCCCCCCCCCCAAAAAAAAAAAAGTGATAAATTTAGAGAATCACACACTGCAAAGAAACCCGCGTGGCATGAACCCCTTGGCGATCATCACTTCATTGTTCACCTATTCACTCTTTTCTTTTCGAGATAATTCCTTTATTTTGGTGTGGAGTGGAAGCATAAAGGAATGCCACTGTGATGATTGATGATAATGGTGATGATAATGGTGATAATTGTGATGAAGATGATAATGACGATAATGATAATGGTGAAAGTCATAAAGCTGATCATGAAAATAATGATACATGTAATAGTAACCGTCATAATAATAATATTTATATTATTAGCATTATTATTGCTGTTATTATTATTACAATTACTATTATCTTTATTGTTATTGTTATTATTATTATTGGTTATAAAGATCATACTGATAATGATGATAGTAATTAAAGTAATGAAAAATATTAATAATACTGTTATTATTGTTATTATAATAATCATAATAACAACAATAATACTGATGAAGATAATAACAAAAATAATGATATGAATGATGATAGTGATAAAGATCATGACAACGATGATAATGATAACAATGCTAATAAATAAAAGAATGATGATACTAGTAATAATAACATAGTAACCATAGTAATGACATTATTACTACTAATAATGTACGAATATTTTATATCAAGATCCTATTTTTGCAGATATCCTTGGATTCTGACGGTTCTTTGTATACACAGGTGTATATATAGATACGGTGGTTGTGAATTTGGGGGTCGTAATGTGTGGTTGTGAATATTGGGGGTCAGTAATAATATATATTATATATATATATATATATATATATTATATATATATATATATAATATATAAATATATTATATATATACATATATTTTATATATAATATATATATATAATATATAATATATATATAATATATATATATAAACCCTAAACATTTATTTTTGCGATGCAGTTCTAATAAATAAACATGCATAGAAATTACGAAATATAAGCATTATCACTTCCACAATTCCTTCCATTCGTTAACTCATTTGCAATAACTTAATCAACATATAATAGACTAAGTGTTCATCTTTAGGGGTAGTCAGTTTATAGATGGAAGGAAAAACACGCTGCAAATGCGCTATGTTCATTTTCCAACTCGCCTTTGCGCCTCTTTTATTTCGGAATCTCCCCTTACCCCCTCCATCCTATCTTCTTCCCAAAGATGCATAATATAGTGTTATTGTTGTACCGGCACACAATGCCTACCAAGCCTACCGAGAGCTATTCCTTCTAAGCACCTTGTTACCTTCCACAGGGCTTTTCACACAACATACTCGCACACACATCTACACAACCACAAGCATTTCGTCAATGCGTAAAACTGTGGTTGTGTGTTTGACAAATACTGTTTGAAAGCTTCAAGCACGAGTGATATGAGTCATGATTTTTGGCTCAGTGATTCAGTGCAAACATACTGATTTGAATTCATTTGAAATATACATGTATGCACTTATGAGTAAATGCTATGACACATGTAAACACATACGCACGCACGCATGCATACACACACACACACACACACGTGTGTGATTGTGTGTGTATTTTGTGTGTGTGTGTGTGTGTGTGTGTGTGTGTGCTGCAATTACACATATGTGAATGCATGTATATTTCATATGGATTTACTTCCTTAGGCGCGTATCAGCATTTTACACAGAATCACGAGCCCAAAAAAAACATGAATCATATCATTCGTGCTTGAAGGCCTTTTAAACCCCTGTTTTATGATCTGCCGACGTGTTAGAGTTTTTAAAGGACCGAACATTATGATTTTTATTTTGACGAAAGACTGATCTGGCCAAATTAAAAATTGCATCACAAAAAAACCAAATGGGGGAACAGTTGAAAACCTTAAAAAAAAAAATAAAACTCTTGTCTGTTTTGAAAAACTGTATGCAGACAAGGCAGTTAAAAGATAATTATTTTTCTGAAAGATTATTCACTACAAAAATCATTATGCTCACAACACAATTATGTGTATATTGTATAAATATATATAACATTATATTATTATTTTTATTAACTGTATATTATGAATGTCATACATATATTTTTATATAATATATTATATATAATATATATATATATATATATATATATAATATTTAATATTATTATATTATATATATATATTATAATATATTATATATATATATGTGTATAAATTTCTTTTTATATACACATACCTTTTTATGTAAAAATGTATTATGTGTGCGGGTGTGTGTGTGTGTGTGTACGCGCGTGCGCGTGTGTGTGTGTTTTGTGTGTGTGTGTGTGCGTGTGTGTGTGTGTGTGGTACGCGCGTGGGGCGTGTGTGTGGTGTTTGTGTGGTTTTTGTCGTGTGTGTGTGTTTTGTGTGTGCGCGCATATATATATATATATTATATATATATATATAAAATATATATATATATATATTATTATATATATTTACATACATTTTATATATACATCACACATATACACACACACACAAAATATATTACATATATATATATATATTTTATATATATATATTATTATATATTATATATATATATATTTTATAATATTAATATATGTGTGTGTGTGTGTGTTGTATATATATATGAATATGTGTGTGTTGTGATATATATATATATATATATAAAATATTTTATATATATATATATATATAATTTTTATATATAATATATACATACATAAATACATACATACAACATACCCTATATATATATTAATTATATAAAATATATTATATTTAAAATAATATTATATATATATATACCATTATAATATATTCATATGTGTATATATATATATATATATTATATATATATTATTATATATGTATACTTATATATGATATATGTGTGTGTATATATGTGTGTATGTGTTTTGTTGTGTGTGGTGTTTATGTGTGTGTGTTGTGTGTGTGTGTGTGTGGTGTGTGTTGTGTGTCGTGTGGTGTGTGTATGTGTGTGTGTGTGTTTTTTGTGTGTGGTTGTGGTGGTGTGTGTGTGTGTGTGTGTTGTGTTGCATATATATTTTATATATATAAATATAATATATATATATATATAAAATTTATATTTTATATATATGTGTGTGTGTGTGTTGTTGTGTGTGTGTGTGTGGTGTGTGTATGTGTGTCTGTGTTGTGGGGTGTATGTGTGTTGTGTGTGTGTGTGTGTGTGTGTGTGTGTGTGTGTGCATATATATATATAATATAATATATAATATTATATATATATATTTTAATTCTTATATATATATATGTGTTGTGTGGGGTGTGTGGGGTGGTTTTTTTTGTGTGTGTGTTTGTGTGTGGGTGTGTTCATACATTTATGTTTATCACCATTATGATTTTTTTTTTATTTATTAAAATCACGTATCTTTTTTATAATCATTATCATATATGTTCTCATTACTATTACCACTACTACTACTATTATTACTACTATAAGAGTGATCACTATATAAGCCTTTATAACAAACTTATTTCCAACAGAAACTTTACATGTCTTAATAGTGACTTACTTAGAAAAGGAAATTATTCTTTACCTAAACTATTTAGTTTTCGGTTAAGGAAGTTACAAACATAAATATAAATTTATAGAAATAAGAATTGTAAACTTTCTCAAAATCTCCTGAGCTCCACCAACCAATCAACAGCCTTGTCTCAAACGTTTCTAGGCACCGGCTCTCTGTTAAATGACTAATATACTGTAACATTCAGCTAAACTCAGGAAAAAAATGTTTTTTTTTTGGAATATGACAAGGCTTAGGGCGTGTAACCGATTCAATAAGTAAAACACATTTTTGGAGCGAATAACGATCTTTTCTTCTTTGCAAATTACTCATGCTTGTCAAATGAAGTATCGCACGAGGAATTTATCACTTTATCATTGTAAGACACACGTTTGTTCAGTGATCAATTGCAAGAAATATATCGCACATATATCCTCATGAAAAGTACATATCATTCTATACCATGTACTAAGCGTCTTTGACAATAAGATTTCATTGTTACATGACTGCCTTTGATACAAGTTTCACTCCGTCTTATAGGAAATCAATTATCTTATTCAGAATGCATGTATTATTACCAAGCCTTGGCAACGCGTTCTGTTGCCATCGTTGCCAAGAATGTGCGATGCATTACACAGGCTAACCTTAGCCTTTGTCATGGTAAAGTTTCAAACCATAATCAGAGCAGGATTTTTACCCTCATGTGACTTTATAGTCATATATTTGGAGTAAAGGTAATATGTTATTTAGTTCCTGGGGAAAATATATAATATCAAAGATATTATATATTTTGCTTCTTCACTAACTGTATATAGATTTTATTTATTGCCAAAAAGAGGGAAATTTGATTCAACGTTATATCGAGGTCTAAACAAGTACTATTTCAAGTTTTTTAGGAATATATTTCCATTCTTATGAGAATATTTTTACATTCTTTAAGGAACATATTTCCATAATTTTGGGAATATATTTCCATTATATTTGGAAGTTTTTCCATTACTTTTGGAATATATTTCCATTCTTTTAGGAATATATTTCAATTAATTTGGGAATATATTTCCATTATTATTGGAATATGCCATGATTTTAGGAATATCTTTTCATTATTTTATTAATATATTTCCATTATTTTAGTTTTGCCATTGTTTTAGGAATATATTTATTTTACGAATATATTTCCATTAATTTATGAATATATTTCCATTCATTTAGGAATAGATTTGCTTTATTTTAGGAATACAATTCCATTATATTTGGAACATATTTCCAATATTTTTTAAAAATATTTCCATTATTTTAAGAACATGCCATTATTTTAGGAATATATTTCCATTACATAGGAATATATTTACATTGATTTAGAAATGTATTTCCATTAGGAATATACTTCCATTATTTAGCAATATATTTACATTAATTTAGGAATATATTTCTATTAATTTGGGAACATTTTCATTATTTTAGGAATATATTTCCATTGTTTTAGGTATATATTTCTATTACTTTAGGAATATGTCTTATTTTATTAATACATTTCCTTTTTTTTAGAAATATAATTTTAGGAATATTTTTACATTTTTTTCCACTATTATTGAAATATATTTCCATTATTTTAGGAATATATTTCATTTTTTAAAGAATATGTTTCCTTTCATTTAGGAATATATTTATTTTAGGAATATAGATTTTAACTTATAAACGACATGAAAAGTTCGGAGCAGCTTCGCATTTTCTAAATATATTTCTATAATTTTAGGAATCTATTTCCATTAATTTAGGAATATATTTCCATTATATAAGGGATATATTTCCATTGTATTAGAAGTTTCTCTCCATTACTTAAGAAATATATTTGCTTCGTTTTAGAAATACGTTTTCATTGTTATAGGAATATATTTCCATTATTCTAGAAATATTCTTTTCTGAATACATTTCCATTATTCTGCGAATATATTTCCATTGTTTAGGGAATATATTTCTATTATTTCAGGAACAAATTTCCATTATATTAGTAGCATATTTCTATTATAAGACGATATATCCATTACTTTAGAAATATATTACCATTCTTTTGGTAATATATTTCTTTTGCTTTAAGTGTATATCCATTGTCTTATGTGCATATCCATTATCTTCGGAATATACTTCAATATTTTAGGGATACATTTCCATTACTCTGGAAATATAAACCCCAAATTATTTTAGGAATAAATTCCATTGCTGACAATAAACATCAGCATCAGATCCAAATATATTAGGAATATTCCCCCTTAGAACAAAAGACGTAAAATAAATATTCCCGTATTTAGTTGCATTCGAGCTTTAGTAATATTGTTAAAACGAGAGTTCTCATTTTCGATTACGTGAAGTTTAATTAATCAGAAAACATTTTACCTCAAACATTTCCATTCTAAATTTTTATGTTGCTTATTTATTTAAAGCGTATATATAAATTTTGGGTGTACCTGTGTGTTGGTTAATGTGTTGACGAGGATATGCAGTCTTCATGTATATTTTATATATATATATATATATAATATAATATATATACTATATATAATATATATATATTATAAAATTTATATTTATAATTTTTATATTATATAATATATATATATATATATATATATATATATATATATTGATATATATATTGATATATATCAATTATATATGAGATTGTTAGTATTAATTTATATTTATCGTCATCTTTATCATTATAGTGGTATTAATAGGAGTAGTAATATCACTATCATCATTGATTATTACTACTGCTACTGCTGCTACTACTGTTACCATCACATTTTTATTAATATTACTGATGATCTACTATCAGTACCATCATCATCCTTACTATTACCATCTTTATTATTATTAATGTTATTATCCTAAATCATTACCCTCATTACAATCATTATTAACATTACTGGCATTATTATCATTATTCAAGGTATCTTATCTGTTTCCTTATCGTAAAGAAATATAACCAATACAGGCACAATCGTAGTTTTTAAACACTGTTCTGGGTATCCCTGCTGTTATAGCAAAGAAAGATGAGTACTTTCGCTACCAACGGCGTACTTGAGGACTGTTTGGTGTCAGGTTCTCCATTCCTCCTTTAATGAAGTCTAAGGTAGTGTTACATATAGTCCGATTGCAAAGGTATCTTGTTAACAGAATGCTTTATTTCAAAACTAAGTTTAGAAGATATTTAACTTCCTCTTTCATATCAGCCATTACCATGCTTCAATTCATTTGCCTTCAGGTCCTCTGAAATCAAGTATCTTCTCAAAATTAGACGAATATGGCGGAATGGAGCCTAATGGTTTGCTTCCTTTGATTTTAAAAATATATCGTCAATCAGCCCCTAAATTAGCTGTAATCTTACGCCTTTTAGTTCGTCAAGGGTTATTTTCCGAGTGCTGGTGCTTTGGTAATGTTACCCAAGGATCCACTACAGTCTTCACCTACTGACTATAGGCCCATCTTGATTACATAAATTTTATCTAAGCTTTTTGAACGTTTGTTGGTCAAACGTCTTTCTGTATATTTGAGACCGGTCCTTCTAGAGACTCAGGTTTTTGAACTGGACTCGGCTGCAATGATGTATTGCTCAAGTTGGTGCATGAAATGCAGTCTGCCTTAGATCAGGGTCATGAGTCAGTCTCTGGATTTTAGTGCTGCTTTTGACACGGCTAATCACAAGGGTTTGACTTTCAAGTTGCAGTCTGTGGGTGTTGAATAGGGTGTTGTCCGGCATTACTAATAAAATGTTAGCTTATGCTGATGATACTTCTCTCCTTCTCCGGCAACCAGAGAAATAGCTGCTAACAGTCTCACTGTAGATCTGATGGTAATGCATTCATGTTAGTCTCGGTGATACATGAAATTAATTAAATAATACCAAGTCCAAGGAAATGAGCTTTTAATCACTTCAGTGGATAAACTAAAGCTGTTAGGGTAACCTTTGATTCAAATCTTACATTTGAAGATTTATGAAGATGAGAACATTACTCGTAGATGTTTCTTTTCATTTATTCTGCCTTATTTTGAGGTTTTCCGCTCAAAATCACACGAATGCTTGAAAAGTTTAAAAGATCAGCTATGTTTTAACTACCTAATTAGGTTATGGTTAATTATCTTCTCTTTCTTTCGTAGTTGTGTTTGACTTTCACTGACCTGATTTTTTTTAGTGTAGCTCTTAATATGTTTTTTTATGATAATAATTTGTGTTCATTTACATTTTTATATACTTTTCTATCATTTATTTACGTATTTTTATATTGTTTATTTATTTATCTACTTATTTACACAATTCTTTATTTGTGTGAGGAGGAAGGAGGTAAATGAAAAAAAAATGAAAGGGGGGAGGGGAGGGGAGGATGGGGGTATTATAGCTGGGGGTTAATTCGAGCATGACAAACTTTTCCACTTGCCTGTATTAAACGCCAAGATACTTTTGTTAAGCTGTTTTAAAGCTCTCTTTTCTCACTCTCATTTTCTCACTATTTCTAGTTCGCTTCTTTTCTCTTTTCGTGTTTTTGCCTCGCCATAGCATTTGTATTTGTTTGTCTCTTTTGATTTTTTTCCTTTGCATTTTTTCTCCATTTTTATCTATATTTTCTAATTACTGTTGTCTTTATCTGCTGCATCATCATCTTTATTACCATTATTATTATTATAGTTATAGTAATTATAGTGATTATAGCTAAAATAACAGCTCTGTTAAATCAATGGAGTTGACCATCTGGCATTTCCAGACAATAAAGAAATATTCTCATGTATCTCTGACAGAGATGTAATCGAAATCGATTTAATACATCTCTTGCACTGTAAAGATATTCTCCCTCATTCATACCTTTACCTTTCTACGGTTTTGTATTTGCCAACAATGCCTGGGGTTGTAACAGAGGCCCTTTCAATTTCATAAGATTAGGCTCAATCAAGATGATACACATATTTCATATGTCCGGCGAGTAAAATGGCAGCATTAGACATCGTTAAGTAGTTAGGTAATAATGATAGCAATAATGATAATAATAATAATAATAATGAGAATTTGAATTATAATAATAGTAAAAACAATAATAAAGATAATAGTAATAATAATTATAATGAGATTTAGAATAATAATGATAATAAAATCAATAATAAAGATAATGGTAGTAGTAATAATAGTACTGATGATGATGATGGTTATGACGATGAAGATGAAGATAATGATAAAGCAGCAATAATAACATTGTTAATGAAAATAAGAAAGACGATGATGATAACAGAAACAACAGTAATTATCATTATTACTGATAATAATAAGCAAAAACATAGCTAAACAAAATGACATCAATGAGGAGGATCATAATACAAGTTTTGTACAAAGTATCCGCTCAATCAGGGAAACTTAGAGAGAGAAAAGTATATTGAGTATAATTATGCATCTATTCAGCATCTATTATTGACAATAATAAGCAAATACATAGCTAAACAAAATAATACTAATGAGGAGGATCATACAAGTTTTGTACAGAATATCCGCTCAATCACGGTATTTGAGAGAAAAAAAAAAAGTATATCGAGTATAATTATGTATCTATTCAGCAAAATCATTTGAATAATGACATATGACAATATTTAAGTGAACATGATTTACATGTTTATATATACATTCATATGTGTAGAAAGACTGACAAGCTGAATTGTGACTACATATTCTGATCTCCGTAAATATGATAAAAATCAGCTGCAAAAGAGAACGGGCTACGTGCTGTGGCCGGCAAAGTAGGGAAGGAAAGGAGGAGAAAAAGAGCCAAAGAGTATATGCGATAAATAGAAAAAGCAAGAAGGAGAAAGAGAAAGAATACTGCCGCAACAGACGATAGTATATAGAACCATGAATCATGAGCCTTGATGGAAGTAGACAGCCATTACTCAGCTGGTATTTCTGCCCAATAAAACATCAGAGATATGTTTCAGAAACTCTTACACTCGGAGGGAATTCTCTTGTGCCCCGCCGTAACAAATATCACGAAAACTAGTCATTGAAACTACGTCATAAATTGTGAGGACTGCAGTTTCCATTGGTGAGACTCGTATGAAAACGTCAAATGCTATTCAGCGAAGTTATATACAGTAGAAGTACTTCAGGGAGGCTGTTAACAATGCTATTGAAAAAAGGTGAGATAAATGACGTGATTTTATTTGCTAAATTCATGGGATTCGAATCTCTACCAACCCTATATATAAATTGGGTTGGTAGAGAATCGAATCCCGTGAATTTAGCAAATATATGTAAATAGGTGAATATACGACAGTAACTTCTCTCTAATTCGATGTATTCAGGAAAGAACAAACTCGAGACATCAAGAGAAATTAAGAACTTCAACCATGGGAGTGTAGCGTATGACCTAAAAAGAAAAGAAAATGAAAAGAAAAAAGAAAATGAAGACCGGAGATAAAATATAAGAATTAGAACATATAACAGGATTGCTGCGCTGCTGGAAAGCTGGGTTAAGAACAAGAAATATAGAAGCAATGATACTATTTCACAGCCAAAGGGCGGGGTCACGGATGAAAAAGACCAAAGGAAAACTGCCGAGATTACGGAAAGGACATCGAAGTAAAGTGATAAAAAACGAACTCGAAATGGAATGAGTGCTGGAACAATTTCAAAGGCGATTGTGTAGAGGAATAAAATAAAGGTTTTCATGTTGAAAAAGACAAAATCTTCGACAGTGAGCAATATCAATGAACAACGACTTTAATAAAGGTCGGTGAGGTGGTTTGCAATCAGCAGGTCACACGAATACTCACGCACGTATCTCTATTTTTATCCATATATGTATCTATGTATCTGACATGTGAGTATGCATTTGTTTGTTATTATACGATGCGTGTGTTGTGTGTGTGTGTGTGTCTATCTATCTATCTATCTCTCTATCTCTCTGTGTATATATACATAGAGATAGATAAAGAGATAAATATAGAGATATACATGTGAGTATGTGTGTGAATGTGAATATACTTATGAGTTTGTCTCAGAGACAGAGAGAAAGACATAGTCTTGAGAGCAGGCAGAAGGAAAAAGAAGTGCTTATGTGAGAGAGACAGAGAGGAAAATCTTTTACAAATTGAAATACGAAATATTGACCAGATGAGCACGAACAAGGGGCGTCTTGTAAGGTTCATTAAGAAATTCATGTCTTTCTAGAAAACTCACCAAAGAGCGGAATTGAATACCTTTTTGAAGCAAAACTTTTAACTGTTGAGTCTGAAAACACATTCGGTACTTTAGTTATTCCCCGGAACTTTGTTTTTGGAAGCTCAAAACTACTTTAATTCTTTGTGAGCTTACCGAACACTTAAAGTCGCTCTTCTGATGAATGGAGTGTCAAGCCCGGTCGCTGAAAAACAAGAATCAGATTTTTGTGTGTGTGTGTTATTTTTTCCACATTATTTACTCTTGGTTTCTTTTGGATATACGTTCTTAACGTAATTTTAATATTTGCTTTCTCACGCACTTCCTGACATCCTCTCACCTCAACTTATTTATTAAAACGTTTACTTTCTAATGCTGACTTTCAGGTTCTATTTCCTGTAGTTAAACGTTATCCCACATATTTTTTTGTTTTAGCGTTTACTTTCTAAAATTTTCTAGCATAAACTTTCTGATAAATTTCACTTTTATATATAGATAGAGAGATTAATCGATAGATTTCTACTTTCACTCTCACATTTCAACGTTAACTTATTTTAGCGTTTATTTCCCTATCTGGCTATATTTGACACACAAACACAACACATACTCACGTATAATGTGTGTGTGTGTGTGTGTGTGCGTGTGTGTGTGTGTGTGTGTGTGTGTGTGTGTGTGTGTGTGTGTGTGTGTGTGCATACATACATACATATATGTGTATACATACATATATATCTATATATATACATATGTATAGGCATGCATAAATGTATACTATATATATGTGTGTATGTATATATATATATATATATATATATATATATATATATATATATATATATATATATATATGCAGATATATAATTTATATATATACATATATATAGTTACGAAATATGGTTTTATATACAAAATTCATACCTTATTCAAAGCTTACAAACATCTGTAACAAATATTAAGTCAATCATCTGTACTGTAAACTTGCGTTCGAAAATGCTGTATGTCATTCAACCGTACAAACATTAATATACTTACGAAATCATTGGGAAAAATCTAATTACAGATTTTAAAAAAGTCCAAAACTTGTGTTTGGAGTCATTTGTTATTATCAAAAGTAATTATCAAAAGGATGATCATTCTGCACTAGATCTCGTATTGTTTTTTTTTTTTTTAAGAAGCAATTAAATTAAATTTATGATTAGACCTGAGTTTAATAAATTAACTGAGCTGTGAATAATCGCGTTGGCTACATAATCAGATATTCGCGAGCTCCATGTGCAATTATTAATTTAATTTATACAGGCCTAGAGTCAAGATTTTGACACTGGTTTCCCCGATTTTTTTCTAATTTGTTTTATTTCATCACCTAACATCTAAGAAAGCAT
>NC_051391.1:54156945-54159445 GCF_015228065.2 Penaeus monodon
ACAGCTCTGAGACTGAAACGCCAGCACTGGGACTCTCTTAAAGGGCCGACTGAGTTTCGGTTCTTTGTGGTATGGGACATTTACAAATAGAATGTTGTTTTTGTCATTAAAATAATCCGTAAGTGCTTGAAAAATAAAAATAAAAGTATGAAATAAATCGTTAAACAAAAAAATGACAATCATGGAAAAAAAAAAAAAAACAAAAAAAAAACGTGTAGATTGTAGAAAATTTATCATAATATTAAAAGTATAATCTAAAAAATCAGAAATATTAAAAGTTTCTCATTTTATAATTCATTCAATTATTTTGTGGCCTTATTGTCTTTTCCGGCAAAACACCATGTAAAATTGTTAATCAGAACACAAAGGCAAAGTATAGACTAATTATATAAATAAATTTTTAAAATAAAAACAAAGGCAACGAAGCCGCGCAAGTGAGACGCTCCAGTACATCTTCCCGTTTTGTTGTCGCAGCTTGCTCACAGCTGGGGTGACTAAGGATACATAGAAAGATGCAGCCTCCACCGTGGAGAGCAGGTGGATGCCGTCCTTCATCTCGAAAGGGGGGAAGCGGAAGGTATAAGGTAGGGGACCGCGGGGATGGATACAGGCGGCTCACTACACACTGACGTCTCTCCACTTATCATTTTCACTACGATTCCCCCAAACTCCTCTTTGACTGCACTGAACACTAAATTACCACGAGTCCCCACATAAATTTCCTCGCTCAGTTAGAATCGATCCAACCCGTCTGTTGTACCAGAAAATACCTTTTTATATGTTACACATCCCATCCCGGGTTCCTCTGTGTCTCTTTCTCACAGCGTCCGGATCTTTTCCGAAATTCTAGGCCGCCTAAAACCTCGAAATTCTACTTATCCATCTCTACATACATAAAGTACGTAAAAACAAACACTATTTATCAGCATATTATCAATACATAATACTTCGAGTAAGACGGCGCATAAATAATTTATATATAAAATCCAATGTTCTGATTCACACCGCAGAAAACGAATAGATTCCAGGGTAGACACATAACACATGGTACCCTGACGGCCTCACGTTTATCCAGAGGCCATACCCTGCCCAAATTAAACTATCCTAACCAAACAGATATGAGGCGTCGCGTCTGTCTTACACAATAACATACAATGTTTATGATGCTGTCGTGCATAGTTATGTAGTACAAGTGAAAGTTTCAATTCCGTGGAAATTCGTATATTTCTCTCTTGGCTGTCAACAGCTGGATCAGCAGTGTGTTCACATTCTCCGCTTCTTCTCTCGTGGTGATGCTTATCCAAGACATGAAAACCCGGACGCAAAACGAAATATGACTCAGAGTCACTGCATTACATATCAATAACATCTCAAACATATAAAAGGGGCTAGTAAATTTATAACATAACTTCAGATATGCCGTAATTACATGCAAATCTCCTCATTACACACATATAACAGAAATGTAATTACATCTGGTAGCGGGAGTTGGCAATTATCCAACACAACCAAAGAACACGTGCCAAATGTCACCAACTCATAACCTCTTTTATTCAAGAGCAGAACCATGATTTTTCCATAGCCACATGGATACACGGGGCTAATTTGTGTTGTTGTTGTTGTTGTTTTATGTAAAGCCTGTTATATAAAGAAAAAAACCGAAACCGTGATGCATAGGAAACTCTTAGCGCAATGAAAAGGGAATTTGTAAAGGGTAAATTACAAGAAAGATTTCCTTTACGAAAAGGGTTGGCTTCGTTGGAGGGGTGAATTATGCCCCCAATTCACCCATTCGACCACGTTTACCTTTTGCTCACATAAATTTACCCTTTCTTATCCCATATAGTTTTGCAGTGTATTACCTCCTCCCTACTCCTTCCCCTCCCAGGCCTTGCTTAGTAGATGTCGTAGATGAGTATAGTAGACTAGTGTCGTAGAGTATTTCAGATGAACAAGCTCCTTATATCACCTCGTTTGAGGAAGTGGCAGTGCAATAACAAATATTTGACTAATATAAGTGTTAAGACTTCTCTATAATACAAAAACAGTACTCGAGCATAACTAGTAGTGTAATATTATATGTATTATCGTCTGACTCTACTAGATACATATTAATTTAATCAAATAATTCAAAAGTTTCGTTATTGCACAGTGAGTTTAACACCATCTTTCACAAATAGGTTTCCCATCCTGGTGAATAAATATACCATTAACGGAATGGACTTACTGATTCCATGTCTTATGTCTACGTCGTCGTTTGTGAAGCAACAATAATGGGAGCGTCTTGGCTTTTCGTGGAGAGCACCATCCTCATACCGTCAGTGTTAGATTACCCCTGACGGAATCGTATTTGTGCAACGTTTGCGTGTCTGATACGAACGTTTCTTCAGTCTCTGGCGTCGGACCATAGTCTGTCTCGGAACATTTTGCGTCGGATTCTGTCTGAGTGCGGCCTCGTGTCTGACTCAAGACAGGAGGGTAGAAATTCGATTCGCGACAT
>NC_051391.1:54171945-54191945 GCF_015228065.2 Penaeus monodon
ATTTGCTTCACGAAACAGACCGTAACTTGTCCAAGCGATCTGCCTGCCTAAGCCTTTTGTTCCACTTCCAAAAACAGCCAAATATTGTAAGGATTCCGAGTTCAAGCACTTTGTAACTTGGGGAGAAGTTGAGTAAATAAGAGAAGGTTCTTTCAAGGCAGAGATTTCTGGCATGTTCGTTTTTTTTCTTCTTCTTCTTCTTCTTCTTCGATAATAAATTCGCCAAGCTAGACATGTCTCATTAAAGGGTCTGCATCTCTTTCTTAAAGGAGCTTTGTAAGTTCTTTTTTTTCTGTAATAGAATCCATTTACTTGATCAAAACGAAATGGAACGTCTCAATTACCTCCTTCCAAAACGCCCTGAATCGGTCTCCAGGAGAAAGAGAATGAAAATGATTGGTGATTGATAGTACCCACGTCTGAAAAGATATTCGAGCGTCGCGATATATTGAAAACTGTACTTGATTCCCCAAATCGATCATGTTCTAAGACTGATTTACGACCGACGAAGATTTATAATAAAACTGTTAAAGCTTCTAAGTCCCGGCCTTCGAACACAATCGAAAATTTTAATAGCGGAACCTTCAAAGGTGTTTCGAGGCGGCAATAAATCATTGACGGGAAGGGTCGAGGGCAGTGCTCGTAAGCAAGAGCTATTGCTTTTAGAACAAATACTTGGTACTGTATACCGAAGAAGAAGAAAAAAGAAAGAACATTAAATACATAAATGTATAGATATATATGTCTATATATGTGGATGTGTGTGTGTGTGTGTTTGTGGGTATGTGTGTGTGTGTGTGTGTGTGTTTGTGGGTATGTGTGTGTGTGTGTGTGTGTGTATACATATCTATCCATATATAATCCACACACACACACACACACACACACACACACACACACACACACACACACACACATATATATATATATATATATATATATATATATATATATATATATATATATATATGTGTGTGTGTGTGTGTGTGTGTGTGTGTGTGTGTGTGTGTGTATGTGTGTGTGTGTGTGTGTGTGTGTGTGTGTGTGTGTATGTGTGTGTGTATGTGTGTGTGTGTGTGTGTGTGTGTATGTATATATGGATATATATATACATATGTATGTATGTATAAATGTATATACATATATACATACACACATATATTGAAATATATATATATATATATATATATATATATATATATATATATATATATATGTATATATATATATTAAAATTAATATTATATATCTTATATCTTATATATATATATATATATATATATATATATATAGAGAGAGAGAGAGAGAGAGAGAGAGAGAGAGAGAGAGAGAGAGAAGAGATACATACATATATATATATACACATACATATATATACATATATATATATATATATATATATATATATATATATATATATATATATATATATATATATATATATATACATATATATAGGAATGGAATTTAGTGGAAAAGTGGAACAAACAATTTCAGAAGTTTGAGACTCGTCCAATTAAAATTAAATTAATGAATAAGAAAATGAAAACAGAGGAGCATGAAACATTAATATGCAATGATTACATGTTATTTTCTGTGAGTGTTGTTTGCCGTGACGTACATTTAGGCGTGTGATAATGAAAGTAACATTTTTATCAGCATGAAAAGGAATTCGTAGGTTATCAGTATTTTTTGCAACTGTTCTTATTGTCCTTATACGATCTAACACATTGGGTTTCTTTATCAATTTAGTGGTTTTGATTTTTTTTTTTTTTTTTTTTTGGCCAACACCCTCAGAAAACAGGGATTAATGGAATTTCGACAGTGAGATATTAAGAAGTGAAATGTCATCATTTTTCGCTGTGTGCGTGTGTGTGTGTGTGTGTGTGTGTGTGTTTATGTGTGTGTGTGTGTGTGTGTGTGTGTGTGTGTGTGTGTGTGTGTGTGTGTGCGTGTGTGTGTGTGTGTGTGTGCGTGTGTGTGAGGAGAGAGAGAGGAGAGAGGAGGGGGGGGATGTAATTATTAGATAATCAACAGCAGTGTCTACATTACCACCTTTACCCACGATTTTGAAATGTTGAATATTAATCAGAAAATCATTATCACAATCATATATGTAGACACATGCACACAATGTACGTAGTGTGTGCTACGCACGGAGTCCGCACGTATATACACATACATAGTACCATATATGCATGAATTCATATATCTAATAAATCTTCAATGAACATATATATTCCCTCTCCACTCCCGCACCTTCCGCTCTCTTGTCACCTAGTCAGTCAAACCAAATATAGAAAACTGACAAGGAGTAAACTAAGAGGTAGAACTGGCAAGGAAAGATCTTACAAAAAGTAAACAAAGAAACCCGAAGGTCGACCCCGACTTCGTGAGTGAAGGTTAAAGGGTACCGCTTGAGTCCCCCTGAAAGAGCTTGCGTTGATACCCGCACTGCAGTGTTTGGCAGCGTCACGACCCTCTTCTTCTTTTAAGTGTACCCTTTCCTTTTAACACTGCATTGATTCCGTGACATAGGAAACCAGCGGACACCTACTCTGTATAAAGAGCGGTCGTGTCGTGCGCCTGGTCATGTATCTTGTGACCCCTGCGACGACTCTCGGGTCCTCATACGACCATCACGCTTAACATTAACGACTGTTAACGTGCACGACCTGGCATTATCCTCCCCGCCGTTGTTATATATCGTGGACGAGAACCCTGAGGCGAGCTAACACGACACAGGATACGTGTATATGACATGCAACAGACGCCGGGACTATGCTCGTCAGCAGGAGAGAACATATTATTTACACGGTATTCTGATTATTCGCCTTCAAAATAACAGATATCGCTCTGTTACAGAGAGCAGCTGAAGCGAAGGTTGACTTCAGGGATCTGTAGGGGGGTTTGAAATTGTTTAATCTTTTTAAAATTATTATGGCTGTATAATCTAGATAACATCCTATGAAATGGCGCAACGGGAAATTAACTTCATCAATAATTTCATTTGTTTTTATGTAAATCTTTATTTCATTTGGTCTAGATTAATTTATTGTTATCTAATGAAAAAGTAATCCTCATGATTACTATTACGAGTTGCTTTGTTTGTAACACTAATGATTATTAGAATAATCATGATTTTGGTCAGGGATATTATAGTAATATATCTTATTATCATTGTTATTATTATTATTGATATTATTATTATTATTATTATTATTATTATCATTATTATTATTATTATTATTATTATTATTACTATACATATTATTACTATTAATGGTATTTGCATTAACATTATTATCATTATTGCCATTATTACTTTTATTTTTATATTTTGCTTTATTTATATTATGTTATTCATCTATTATCATCATCCATTTTACTATTGTACCATATTTGATCATCAGTATTTTCATAGAAATCAATATCATGTTATTGCTTCATGATCATTATAATCATCTCTGAATCAACAGTGACCGATGACGTATTGAAAGAATCATAATAAATCCACATACAGGATCAGCCATCACTTTAATGTAACTCATTTCTCACGATAAGCTGTATTTGGTATTCATTATCTAAGTACAATAATCCTGTGAAGGGTATTTCACACACACACACGCGCGCGCGCGTGTGTATATATATATATATATATATATATATATATATATATATATATATATATATATGTATCATCATTGTGTGCGTGCTGTGTGTGTGTGTGTGGTTGTGTGTATATGTGGTTGTGTGTGTTGTCAGTGCATGGTGTTGTGGTGTGTGTGTGGTGTGTTATTCACTATGTTGGTATATCCACAATAGAATATATGATAATATATAGATAGACCGATAACGAATCGCTACGTATCCGATGAAAGCCGTTTGCAATACAGAATCACGGCGCTGATTCCCCGGAGAAAGCGGTGAGCTAACGTGTGGAAATGAATATCAAACAAGAATATTCAGGGCGAGAGATCTGCATGTCGGGACCACCAGCATGAGCCCGGTGGGAGATCAAAGACTTGTGTTAATTATTTGGGCGCATGGATAGCAAAAACTAAAGATTGCAGGTGTGCGTGTATTAAGGTGAAGGGGGATTGTTTGTGTGTTTCGTCTGAGTGGGTGTGTGTGTGTGTGTGTGTGTGTGTGTGTGTGTGTGTTGTGTTTATGTATGTACGTATTCATGCCCGTATGTTTGTGTGTGTTTGTGTGTGTGTGTGTGTGTGTGTGTTTATGTATGTACGTATTCATGCCCCTATGTTTGTGTGTGTGTGTGTGTGTTTATGTATGTACCGTATTCATGCCCCTATGTGTGTGTGTGTGTTTATGTATGTACGTATTCATGCCCCTATGTTTGTGTGTGTGTGCGTACTTGTACGTTTATACAAAACACGATACTCACATGTTTCTTAAGATAAATTTTCTTATAGATATATAGAATTTCAAGATTTCGTGTGTCAGTTAGATTTTACCACTTAATTAATTATTTAGGTCGGATTATTACATGAAAATGTAAAAGCTCATATGAACAATCTCATTTACCAGAACTGTAGCAAGATATTGTTCATCATTTTCATATTAATGGGAAGCTATGTATTAATTGGCAACCTTTTTACAATTGGACAAGATCCTCAGACTGAGTTATTATCATTACTATTATTCGTATTAATATATGTATATTATGTATTTTATGCGTATAATTCATTATTCGTATTATCGTTACTCGGGTAATTTATTGTTCCTATAATTTGTGCTTATTATTTGCGGCTATTATTTGTATAATTTGGGCTTATTACCTACAGTGATTATCCGTATAATTTGCGGTTATTATTCGTATAATCACATGCGGTTAATGTCCCAAAGAACTCCAATAGTGTGAACATAGAGAATTACTACAGAATTACTCGTATAATCACATGCGGTTAATATCCCAAAGAACTCCAGTAGTGTGAACATTGAGAATTACTACAGAATGCGGTCTCGACTCCCTTTACGGCCAGTTGCTGTAGTTGGTTCGAGGTCCAGCTGTCGTAGAAAGGAACTTTTCACATGGGTCCTTCTAAGTAAGTTACTTTTCAGTTGCTTCGGAAGTTCTTTCAAGGAACTTCTCTCTTTGCCTTCTCGTGCGTTCGTTGTATCTTGTACATTTATGTATGCATACATAGACATACGCACGCAAGACACACACGCACACACACACACACACACACACACACACACACACACACACACACACACACACACACACACACACACACACACACACACACACACACACACAACACACACACACACACACACACACACACACACACACACACATACACCACACACACAAACACACACACACACACACACACACACACACATACACTTGTTTACTTCGATCATGAATTCTGACAATTCATTCGCAGATAATGTTCACACATCATCCACGATATAAAAACAAATGAAAAAAAAAAAAGAGGGGGGGAGGCAAAAAAGATGAACCCATTTTTTTTCAAATACATTAATTATGAAAAATTACCACATACATCTAAGAAAGAGTTAAAAATGACTCCCTTATATCCTAGACTACGAATACCAGACAATAAGTTAACCAATATGGTTTAATAAAGAAGCTTACAGTGTGTTATGCTGTCTTGTGCAACTACGTAGATATATAATTTTACGAAAGAAAAGTTTTTGAAGTGCAGCCTAGCTCATAACAAATATAATAGAAATGCCCTTGAAAGTTGCCTGCAGAACTCAGTTATGATGTTTCCTCATCCCAAGGAGCTGGGAAATATACAGACGAGTGGGGATGGGGTATTACGTAAGCATTTCGAAAAGACAACAGCCACAGCTAATTAGGAAGAAAGTTTGCGTGTGTGTATGCGTTGGTGCATGCGTGCTTGAGTGCGAGAATGCTTATGATTAAGAGATGGAGGACGAGGTTAAAAAATAATGCAAGAGATATTTTTTTTAATGTACTAGTTAAGGTAGCAGCAACTTGCATTACTTTTGCTGATGTTAAGAGTGCTGTATTTCGTAATGACTGATGAAAGCATCACGGAAATATGACAAAATTACTTTGAAGGAGAGTTAGCAAAAAAACAAGAGTGGATCGCAAGTTTGCACAAATATTTTATCTGGTCTTAAATTTCAGAAATCATTTTTGCTCGATTTTAGCAGAACTCTAATTATTGTCATGTGTGTGCGTGTGTGTGTGTGTGTGCGTGTGTGTGTGTCTGCAAAAGTACTTAAAAAAGCTTAACAAAAATGTTAAAAATCGTCCATGCCCCTACTTTGATTGTCAAATTGTTCTCTCTCTATTTCCTACTTTCAGCTCTCATGAAGACAAGTGTGCCTTTTGTATGAACAGCAAAATGTAAGGGCTTGTATACCCCCGTTATAACACCTCTCTTCTGAGATTTGATTCATATAAACCATTTTCATTATATTTAATAGGTGACATATCAGCTAGATAAAAGGTGAAGCCACCCTTTACGTGATGCAATGCAACCGGCCATAAACTTCCACGAAGGAATGTCTTTTGACACAACTGAGCCGTGTGTTTTGCAATAACATTCAGCGATGCAAATCCAAGGGAATCACGTGTTGGTGATATTTCAGAGATTTGCCGTTTCGAAATCACGTTGTATTTTCTTCCTGTCTTGCAATAATGGACAGATTCCTAGATTGTACTAATGAGTCTAAAGAAGATGAGCATTGCAATTGCAACTTAAAAATACAGTATGATGTACTCTTTTATAGTACGAGAAAGGAAATATAAAGAGTACCCTTGGAACTAGACGCAGGTGATAGCCTTAACACTCTCTGTCCCCAGCCATTAGCTTGTACATTTGCTTCTCTGGCCACACAATTATCCTGTACCACGTAAACACACGGCTACTTGGGCTTATTCCACCCTGCTTAAAGGCGATGATGTAATAACCCTGCACATACCTTGCCAGCCGTTAATACTATCTACGGATCTGGGACACATTTGTTGTCTGTTTTCATTTCACCAGTTTGCAGGAACTAAGTGGAGGAAGGATTGTAATGAGAGAGAGAGAGGGAAAGAAAGAAAGGGAGAGAAAGAAAGACAAACAGCAACATAGAGAGAGAACGATTGAGAGAGACGACAGAGAAAGAGAGACGGACAGACAGACAGCTAGAAAAAGAAAAAAAAACTATAGAACAGATTGATGAATAGACAGATATAAATAAATACAGATTCATATAGACAAAGAACAAAATATCCAGAATAAAAAGAAGACAAAGAAAACGACAGCAAAAGAAAAATAAGAAACACCAAACAAAGAATACGCTAACCATAAACAAACCAATAAATACATCCACAGAAAAAAAAATGATAACAAGGAAGGTCCCCCAAGCCATCAGGAATTAGGAAAAACAAGAAAGAAAACGGACACCCAGACCATTGACTCAGGGTAAACACACGAGGAAAAATCATCGCCACTGACTGACCGAACGAGGACAAAGGAGATGGGAAGAAGGCAGAGGAAAGGAAGCAAACAAATGAATAAACTTACTCGTGGGGAAAAAAAAAATAAATGGGTGAATGAGACGAGAAAAAAATTGCGTGAAAAGCACACACAAACACACACACTCACACACACATACACACACATAGACGTATATGTATAATATATATATATATATATATATATATATATATATATATATATATATAATCTATATATAAGTATATATATATATGTATGTGTGTGCAATTCATGCTTATATGTATGCCATAGACACACGCACACACACACACACACACACACACACACACACACACACACACACACACACACACACACACACACACACACACACATACAAGCATGATTTGTGTAAGCCATTGGAACTATCACCTCAGCAGGGTCCATATGGCGATTATAGCTGACCTCATCCTACCCTTTAGTTCGCCTCCAGAGGTCACCGTCCCCAGTTCTCGACCAGTCTCCGGCGTTTGCTCCTACACATCGGATCTTCGTGATTCAGTGTGCTGCCCAGAATAAAATAGTAAAGCCGTTAAACCACTATCATTGCCCAAACAGTCATAGCCATTGTACTAAGGCTCTGTAAACTCTTATTGTCGCTCCCTCTCTCTCTCTTTCTCTTTCTTTCTCTTTCTCTTTCTCTTTCTCTTTCTCTTTCTCTTTTTCTCTTTCTTTTCTCTTTCCCTTTCTCTTTCTCTTTCTCTTTCTCTTTCTCTCTCTCTCTCTCTCTCTCTCTCTCTCTCTCTCTCTCTCTCTATATATATATATATATATATATCATATATTATTTATTTATATTATATATTATATATATATATATATATATATATATATATATATATATATATATATATATATATATATATATATATATGTATATATATATTTGTGTGTGTGCACGTGTATGCATATATATATATATATATATATATATATATATATATATTATAGCATATATGGGAAAATAAACAATGGAAACTGCACGCTCTTTTGATTACACACTGTCAGGAGTAAAAAATGTATATTTATGTATATATATAAATCCATGTGTGCTCACGCACGGGCGATGTGCTTGTGCATGAATGCACATATACACTCACATGCGCACAACGTGTGTGCGGATTTGCACGGATTTGCATATATTGTGTAAGTCAGACCAACCATGATTACCTTCCCCTGGGGAAGGTTCATAGGTCAACCACCCCAGTATAAAAAATAATAGTAATTCGTCATACATCGCATTGTGTGTGTGTGTGTGTGTGTGTGTGTGTGTGTGTGTGTGTGTGTGTGTGTGTGTGTGTGTGTGTGTGTGTGTGTGTGTGTGTGTGCAAATATACTATATGCTATTCTAGTAGCGTCAATGCAACAAGTGCTTATATAACCCAACAACTGGATTGTATGAAATACAAACAAATACTGGCTCGGGTTTCTTCTTCATAAATGTCATCCCTTATATATTTACAAATTAAAAACAACGAGAGAGAGAGAGAGAGAGAGAGAGAGAGAGAGAGAGAGAGAGAGAGAGAGAGAAAGAAGCAAAGAATATAAAACAGACAGACAGAAACAGAGAAAGGGAGGGTGAGCCAGAACGGGAAAGAAAAAGAGAATCGGTGAGCGAGAGAGAGAACGTGGGATGGAAGGCATCCGAGTCGAGGAGAAAAGAGCATCTTTCTTTAAGTAGCAAGATGGAAACGTCATCACCAGGCCTTAAGGACACTCTCAGGACTCTCTCTCGAGTCCCTGCATCGCCTTCCAGTTCGCTTCCATAAGCCGGTTACGGAGGCAATAACCCCAGCGTTCATAGCTCCTCCCGAAGACCACAAAATGGAGTGGAGGAGGCAGACGACGTAACAGGAATGCATCTCACAACCTCTCCCGTTGAATGAAATGCGTCTTTTTTTTTACACGCGCTAATATGTTTTAAGGCGAACGGGCACACATACTAAATGTATGCCTATAACGGTAAAGAAAGAGAGTCTGAAAGAGAGAGAGATATCGCACAAAAGAGGGAGGGAGAGAGTAATTACATATATCCAGTGACAGCTGTCGGACGAGAGCGCTAAATAAAAGATTGTTGGAATAACCTATATAAATGTAATACTACACGCACTGGAGAGTGTTGCTCATCATTTATTACATTTTTTGTATTGTGAAGACATTAATTCTCATTCATACCATTTCTACATAATACACATGCGCCCAGTCCACCTAGAATGAGGAAAAGACGCCTTGTAATTAATTGGCTGAGAGTACACGACCCGTGAGCCAAATTGTCTCGATGTCGTCAGTGGGTAGACTGTTGCATTTTATAACATAGTGCGGGACTGTCTTTGATAGAAATAGAAGACTAATCCCCTTTCCTGTCTTCGTTCGTGTTATATGTGTGGCTTTGAAAGCATGTGTTTGTATTAGTACATTGTTGGTGGTATTTTGTTTGGTTGTGAATGAGGCTACAGATGTTTGCTATGTATACGCAAGTGTTCTGTTACATCTTGCTGTAAGGAGCGCTTTTGCTAACAACTTTCTCGAAAACCTACTTCTCATCAGACTTTGAATTCGCCTCATTTTCCAAACACATCTATGTGGTTTTGGTAAGGATTCTGATTTCTAAAAAAAAACGCGTTGTTTTTTAGTTCCTTCCCTTTCAGTAAAACGGTAAAGCAGATATCGTATAAGCGATTCATCCTTTTATGTTACGAATGCATTTACGTTGTACTCCCCAGGGAAATTAACGAACGGATGGTTTTCCGTATCTGCCTCCTCTGTGTCTGCAATGTGTTATGCAGAGGGACATCATCCTCGAGTTTGGGTTCCCTGGAAGGGTCTGTTTCTGACATCTTCTCTTTCCCCTTTTAAATGATCAGCTTTTAATACTATCTTTTGTCTTCTATTTCTTTCGACCATGTAGATAATTCATAATCAATCAATTAGTCCTTTTTTTTACTTCGTTTCTTCTCTATGGTATTCCCCCCCTTCAACTCACTCGTTATTTGCGCCGGTAAAGAATAGCTTTTGCAGTAGTTATTCATCGCCAGAAGAACAGTTACGTTACTGGACCGGGGACGTGGTGATCCTCTACATCATTCCAGCAACGGTTTGGTGCAGTTGGCGGAGAGGGAGTTGTACCTTCTCACCTATTCTTTTCTCTTCCCTTATTCTGTTAGGCGATGGTAACGTATTAGATTTATTACAATGTATTAGATTTACTACAATGTATTAGATTTACTACAATGTATTAGATTTCGTTAGATTATAATAAAATGTCTAAAATATACAAATTCAAAAAATGTAAGACTTATTGAACACAGCACAAGTCAGAAACCTCTGAAATCATATATAAAACACCATATTGCATACACTTAGAATTGGGAAAGCTTCCAGTCTTGTTGGAAAAGGGGGGTTTAAAAATTTTGTTGCGACAAGGGAAGCGATCCTGGACAAGAGAGTGCGCTGAAGATGGAAGACCCAAGAACCTGTCTAGGATTTAAATGATTTTCGATCTTTAGTTCAATTGCAAACAAATACGTGTTGTACCCCCCCCCCCTCTCTCTCTCCCTCCTCTCTCTCTCTCTCTCTCGCTCTCTCTCTCTCTCTCTCTCTCTCTCTCTCTATATATATATATATATATATATATATATATATATATATATATATATATGTATATACATGTGTGTGTGTGTGTGTGCGCGCGCGCGCGCGTGTGTGTGTGTGTGTGTGTGTGTGTGTGTGTGTTGTTTATTTACTTGTTTGATTATTTACTTATTTACATATATAGATAAATTATTTACATATTTTCCCCTTCAGAGAAAAGGGAGTTGTATCGACAGGCGGATTTCGATATTATGGTAAATAAGCAGTATTTAATAACGATCAGTCCATAATTTAACGTTTTCCTAATAAGGGTATGATCACTTTGATAATGATACCAATCTTATTTCTCCTGCTGCCTGTGCTACTGTTACCTCATAATCGTCTTGTTGCAATATCTATTATCACTGACTATCACTGCTATTACTACCTAAAACAGTTATGCTGACGATATAGGTATAATTATGTTAATGGTACATATGTATTGAATTGTCTCTTTCTTCGTGTATACATACTATCTGTAATCTGTAGATATATAGACACATAATGAATTACAATATTAGTACTTTACCAAACACACACACACACACACACACACACACACACACACACACACACACACACACACACACACACACACACACACACACACACACACACAAACACACACATACACACATATATATTACGCAGCTATAATGCTATTATGATAGTCATAGCCTGCGACACTAGTTTTACGCGATAACAGTAGCGATTACGAATTAAAATCAAAACGAACCTTTATTACAGACGGACGACTTGAATAGCAGCGTCAAAGACTGGAAGGACAATTCATCAAAATTATGGTAAAATTATGGCGTTTCATCACCAGCGAAAGTCAGCCGGGCGGAGTATTAAATCCAAAATACCAGAGGCATCTTCTGAAAGGCAAGTAACAGCCACAATAACTCCCCAAGTTGATTAGCATAACAGAACACCTTTGCCCAGTGTTGGTGCGTGTTCTTCCGCGGCTGTAAATGGGTTAGCGAAAGAATAAGGCCTTACGTGCTAAGAGATGAAAGCAATAAGCATAAGGAGGTAATACGCAAGGTACCCTAGCGCCGTGTTAAATGCAGTATAATTCGGCGTAAACGGATTAGTGAAAGAATATAACATCAAGTACAAGGATGTAATAAGCAAGACATTCTAAACCTTGTGATGTATACAGTGTACTCTGGCGTCTCTCGAGTACTCCTGCTTCCCCCGTTTTAACGTTCCATAACCCTTTTACGGTGGAATATAATCTCCGTGTTGAATGATGGTCTTGAGGGTAACAATGAGGTAGGATGGAGGAGGAAGACAGATCTTAAGCGTTTCTTCCTCTTTTCCCTTTAACGTTTCAAGGAGGATAGGTGGGGAGGAGAGGGGGGGGGTTCTGTGCCTGCCAGGTGCATGAGAGTGAGAGAGGTGAAGGAAAAAGAGAGCGGAGGGGATTGCAAATCTAGAAAGTCGTTCATTTATCCCCGTGCTCATAAATACATAAATACAAACATGCAAACACAAAGGCATGAATACACACACACACACACAGCACACTCACACACACACACACACACACACACTCGTATGAATAGATACACGCATACAAATAAAAGTATAGAAATACACACAGAAGAAGATATAAGGAAATGAGAGAGAGGACGGGAAGGAAGAGAAAGAGAAAGAGAAAGAGGGAGAGAAAGAGGGAGAGAAAGAGAGAGAGAGAGAGAGAGAGAGAGAGAGAGAGAGAGAGAGAGAGGAGAGAGAGAGAGGGAGAGAGAGAGTGGGGGGGGAGAGAGAGAGAGAAGGAAAGAGACAGAGACGGAAGCAGAGGCAGACAGACAAATCAGAAGCAGATAATGAGAATGAATAACGATAAAGACAAAGAGAATGAGAAAAAGAAACACACACACACACACACACACACACACACACACACACACACACACACACACACACACACACACACACACACACACACACACACACGGAAAGAGAAGAAGAAAACGAAAAACACGAAGCGAAGAGATACGAACGGAGAGGGAGAGAGGCTTGAGTAGAAACTACACAGCGAGGATAGCATCTTAAGTGCCAAGACAGAAACGCTATCACCAAGTGTCCTCTCTTGCCCTCGTCTAATGGTCCTGCGCTCTTCCACTTGGTTCATAAGTGAACTGCACAGAATGACATCGTGAATGGTTGCTTGTACTACATTGGGAACAGGAATACCGAAAGGGAAAAGTAATGTTAGCTTATATACATTTACGTCCGGGGTAGGCGTTGTTTGTGTGTGTGTGTGTGGGGGGGGGGGTTGTGTGTGTACGTGTGTGTGTGGGGGGGGGGTTGTGTGTATGTGTGTGTGTGTGTGTGTGTTGTGAGTATGTGAGTGTGTGTACGTGTGTATATGTGAGTATATGTGTGTGAGTGTGTGTGTGCGTGTGTGTGTGTGCGTGCGTGCGTGCGTGTATGTATAGTGTCGATGTAATGTCAAATTGTGAACGTCTGAATTTTTTTATAATAATGATTTCAACCTAAATTTCGAAATTTTCAAAATAAAATGTGATCTTGAAACAAATGTAAATATGAAATTAAAATCAATCCCTCACACTAAATGAATATGAATACATTATATATACAGAATGATATACATTTCAAGTAAAAACACTTGTATTAAAAATATAACGAAAAAATAGGCTAATTACGATGACAATCCAAAAGCATGAAAATGATTTATTCTTGTGATAAAAGAAATCTTTGAAATATTACTCAAAGGAAATTATTTACACGAGAATGTGCTTAGAATCACCCGGGGTTACACTGAAGCTAATAAGAAACAGGTAGCAGAGAGGAAAATGTTCTCTTGATTAATATAATTATTCCCAAATGAGATTTTGAACCGAGAAAATTGTCCCTTCATATTTTCCTTTCACTTAATGGAAATTATTTCTTTTTCCTTCGTTAACGGAATAATTGCATGTACATCATCATTCGCAAAGAAAGCAAGGATAAAGCTCTGTCTTCACATTTTCATAGCGCATTGTTACGGCGAAATAGATTTGGGCCTGTATAGTGCTGCACAATAGTCGTAAGCCAGAAGTAGGCTATTATTTATTAGAGCGAATATTCGTAACATTTTTTTAGTGAAATAAACGAGTTAATTTGTAGATTACTCGATATAATTTGAAAAAGATTTATGCTCGCACCGCCTTGCCTGCTGCCGAGGGACGTTTGAGGAAGCGTCATATGCGCTACGGTTTTAATCTTCTATTTTCGACCACATCCCTTTACCCTGGGCCAAGGTTGGTCAATTATTTTTTGTAAATGATAGAAAATGCTGTTTACATGAAGAAATATGCAATGGGTCATTGTTAAATGCTGCTTATAAAGTACCATGTGTCTCCCAAGTTTTCCACACAGTTTAGGATTTCCGATTTTGTGACAAACTGTATATTTTGACCCATTTTCTTTTGTAGTTTTCACGGTAACAACGGCTACCATGAAGAGTTCTTGGACCGCCCCAGTATCTCAACTAAAAAGAGTCTACCGTCCAGTCGAGAGAAAGTCTCGAGGCAGATCTGTGTTATGGCCGGTTCCTTAACATTTTCTTCGCATTCTTGTCTTGTCATTTGTCTCAAAGGACCTTTAATTGAGGCCGATGGTACGCCATGCCCATTAGTAATTCTTCAAGCGTCAGCAAGTGTACAGCCATTACCTTTTGGCTACGTAGTTGCACAGTGTGTTCATCCGGGCTGCAGTAATGGAGACATGTAAGAGGCTGCTATAATCTCTTCTTATATAATGTTATGTATTCTGGTTTATGGATGCCTTTGCTGATGGATAAACTTGCGTATTTAACATTCTGATTAGCCTTTCGAGTGTCATGGTCATTGCTTTTACGCCAAAATAAAGGAAGAATTTTGACGAACTTTCTTCTCCACGTTCCAGGATATTTTTTAAATAATTTATTTACCTATCTGCTATATCATTCGTATTAGGAAGGATAATTTTTTGAGTCTGCTCAAAACAGAAGGTAAATACGCTACTAAACGAAAACACTACAGAGCCAAGTCGCCACAATTCACCCATTTTTTTCCGTGCGCTTTTATTTGTACACGATAGCATTAATCTTGTGTGTGAATATATGGTGTATGAATATAAACAACGAAGATTTAAAGTTTACGAGATTTTTTTTTTACAATGTACAGAAACTGTAAACACACACACTCACACACACACATATATAAAAGTGTGTTTATGTTATACACACTCACACACACACATATATATATATATATATATATATATATATATATATATATATATATATATATATATATATATATATATATATATATATATATATACATAAATATATATCATTATATATCATTATCACCCATATATCATTATATCATCGAATATCATATATTATATATTCTTTTTTTTCAGTCATATATATATATGTGTGTGTGTGTGTGTGTGTATGTATGTATATATATATATATATATATATATATATATATATATAAATATACATATATATGTATATACATATATATATATATATATATATATATATATATATATATATATATATATATACATATATATATACACTTTTATATATGTGTGTGTCACAAAGACACGTTCTATTTACCAGACCACTTAGCATGTACTGATATCCCCAGCGTAAGAATAATATGATATGTGCTTATTGTAAAAGCTACTTACAATTATTTTTGTAAAAGACAGCGGAACCATGAAAGTTTATTCTATCGCATTGTGAACATGTTATTCAAAATGCTTCTTTGAATATTTGCTTAAAACTCTTACGTCTTCTGAAATGATATATCATATATCGTCAGTAACGATTATTGCCATTATTGATATTATTAGTATTAGTATTAGTATTATGATAATGATTAATATTATTATCATCATTATTATTGGCATCACTATTAATAATAATGATGGTGATGATGATAATGACGATGATGATGATGATGATGATGATGTTAATGATGATGATGATGATGATGATAGTAATAATGATAAAAATAACAACAATAACAATATCAATAACAATGATAATAATAAACAACAATAACAATAATAATAATATAATTGTTTAGCAAACTATTTCAGGCAGTTAATGAAAAAAATCAAGTTTACATAGACATAATTTAAATGGTATGATATAAGGACAGTAGTTTCTTCTTACGATTGAGACAACTGTGATTTTGTTGTATTACATTCCATAGGCACAGACACGCAAATACACAAGCATACACATATATAGTATAAATATACAGTAAACATGACAAACCTATAACTAAAAATGGACCCCACTCCCTTGCCCACACATACACACATAACCATAATAATAGTGGTTATATAGAGAATATAACTTATTGTTGCAATGTTGCGGCTGTAAAGAAAACAAGGAAAATATCATTTTTACCCTTTCACACACACACACACACACCCACACCCACACACACACACACACACACACACACACACACACACACACACACACACACACATATCAGTGTAATTCATTTCTTTGACTGTACTAACAGTCAGATCTCTATACAAACAATCACAAACTCTCATGTGAACTGTATAAAAGGTGAATGAGAATGAATATCTTCACAATATAAGAGATGTATTTGATCTGAAATACATGTATTTCTGACAAAGATATAATCGAAACCGGTCAAATACATCTCTTGTATTTCTGAAGATATTCATTCTCATTCATACTTTTTATACATTTGTGTAGATAGTATGTGTACGTAACAAATAATCACACACACACACAAACACACACACACACACACACACACACACACACACACACACACACACACACACACACACACACACACACACACACACACACACATGCACATATACTGCACATACACACACACAGACGCACACACACACACAAGTATCATTCATTTCTCTGACTGTACCAACAGTCAGATCTCTGTACAAACAATCGCTAACTCAGAAACCATATGTGCAAGCAAAATTAAAGAAAATGGGGGAGTCAGCGCCACCTGTGCTTGGGTGCCTGTTATTAATCTCCTGCAACTGGCGGGATCTTAAGCAATTTTTTCCCCCAAAGTTGCTTTCCTGGTTGGACTTTGTACCATCCTTCACATGCTGTTCAGGCACTAACTTCACATCTCGTGTCGTGTCATCAGATCTCTCACAGAAGTTGCCGCGTCGTGTTTAACAAGCGAAATCACTTCTCCAACTTTTTAACAAGACTGTTTGTTCCAGACAAGAGAGCGGGCGGCGCCTGCTTGCTGCCCCTTCCGAGAGGCTCTTTAAACTCTCCAAGAGGCACTCGGCTCATGATGGTAATGTCCTTTATCAGGGCCATGTGGGGCCATCGGCTCGCACGGGTGCCATTTGGAGTGTTATAGAAATATAGAATATAGGTTATAGGAATATATATACTTATATATATATATATATATATATATATATATATATATATATATATATGTATATATACATATACATATGTTCGTGTGTGTGTGTGTGTGAGTGTGTGTGTGTTTGTGTGTGTGTGTGTGTGTGTGTGTGTGTGTGTGTGTGTGTGTGTGTGTGTGTGTGTGTGTGTGTGTGTGTGTGTGTGTGTGTGTGTGTGTGTGAGAGAGAGAGAGAGAGAGAATTTGTTGTATTTACATTCCAGAGGCACAGACACATACACATACATTATATGAATATATAATAAGTATGACAGAGCTTATATAATTATGATATATATGCTATTGCAAAGGAAGCAAGGGAAATGTTTAATGTTTCACTAAAATGTTTAATATGTTTCGACCAAAAACTATGTAACGATAAAATGCAGTACATGGTAGCCAGCAGTTCGAAGATGGAGAGCAATATCATTAATTTAATAGATTTCATGTAATTAAAAACGGTCAATGTTTTATTAAAAAAAAAAAAAAAAAAAAAAAAAAAAAAAAAACATAACACGCCTTTTCCAGTATCGCAAAAAAGCTGTGTCAGAGAGAGAAAAAAAAGCCATATCATTCATAATATAAATTTTATCCCTCTATCCAATAATTATAGGCTATTATTTCATAAATTACATCAGGATTATATCATGCATCGTGCTCCTGCAAAACAATTGAAATATTCCATCATTAAAACAGCTTCCTTTTCAAATTGCATTAAAAGTATATGTTAGTTTATGTCTCTTTTATAAATATATTAGTTAATACAAGCTTATCCTCATAAAGTAAGATTAGATACAGAAATTATCTAAATGTGATTAATTCTCAGGCTTTAGATTATATTTCCGTTTATTTTTTCCTACTTTGTCTTTCTTTCTAGATTTATTTATTATCTAATTCTAGTTGTTAATATATATATATATATATATATATATATATATATATATATATATATATATATGTATGTATGTATGTATGTATGTATATGTATATATGTATATATATATATATATATATATATATATATATATATATATATATATATATATATATTATGTATATATATATATATATATATATATATATATATATATATATATATTAACAACTAGAATTAGATAATAAATAAATATTTTAATGGTTTATTAAATGATCCGTTTAAGTAAACAATTGGACATTGGCGTAAGAAAATGGTATTAAGATTCGCGAATATGTATAATAATCTATGAAAGCAGAAGGGGATTTCAGTCATCATTAATCACTAGTTTTAACGTCATCGATCTAAATAACTGTCTAGTGGAACAGCCATTAGAATCGATATTTCTGTTTAAGATACTCTTCTGGTGTCAACTCCCAACATTCTAGCAAAATTTAGTGAAATTTCTTTGTATTTGAAGGTCGGATTCTATCTTTTATTTCTTCGTCTTCATTCTCATCTTCTACTTCTTATTATTATCCTTTTACTTTTGCATTTTAAAGTTCTCTTTCACTTCCACGTCTATGGTACTGAGCGGTAACTGCCTTTCTTTTTCATTCTCTTGTACTTCAATTGATTACCTTCGCTTCATTATTATTCCAATTCAGCTTGTGGCCATTCAGGTTGTTCCCACGAAGACTATGGCCGAGCTGTCTGTGCTTTCCGATTCCACTGATAGTCGAAGGCAGTGTTGCTTTGATGCCCTTTGCTCTCTTTGTGATGCACCTGCGCCATGCACAGTATATGAGCCGGGAATTTCCGTGAATACCCGGAAGGACTTTCAGGTGCCTGTGAAGCCTGCTGGTACCCGTGTGATTTAACGTAGTGATGTCGGCGAGAACTTTTTTTTTTTGGGGGGGGGGGGAGGAGGGGTGGCAATAGGTTTTGTTGCTGTTCGTCGAGCCTTCTCTCTTGCTTGTACTAATGCGCCCTCGATGTTTCGACGCCGTTGCTTGTCTCTCCATTGCGAAACTTTCAGCTGTAATCACCTTATGTCAACTCGTTACCTCTTCTCTTCACTGCCGAAATGCTGCTTGCTCCACAAAATATATAGTCCTTCCTGTCTGCCTCCGTCGACATGCCATTTTTCTGCTTCTTTGTTGCTTTTAAGTTACTATTATTTACTAAAATCAATAAACAACTCTGAAAAGAATGGTCCAGATGAAATCCAAGACAGCACATAAGATTTTAAAGAGAAAACAACGACCATGATAAACAATATGTTTCTTTGTCATATCTAACTCATTTCTAGCAACAGATAAAGCCTCCTTGCACCCACTTCGGTTTGGAAAGCTTAATTGTGGTTCCCTAAGCCATTCTTTGTTCGCCACCACTTCCTTGATGTAACCCCCTTTTAGCAGAGTTTCTCGCAGGCGCGGGTGAACACATCAAAAGAACAGAACTTTGAAGGTGAGTTAT
>NC_051391.1:54204445-54209445 GCF_015228065.2 Penaeus monodon
TGTGTGTGTCCCTGCGTGCCATATTCGTTTACGTATCCACTACGAAGAACAGCCTACACTTAAATATAATAACAATGCCAAAGATACCCAACGCGATATCAAATGAAGCCCATTTTTTTGGCCTACCTTTGAAGATTCGCCAAACCGGTGTTGCTTCCTGCAGCCTGCACGGGATTAGCGCTAAAAGAGAGAGTGCATAAAGATCCCGCGGTGGTTTGCCAAAGGAATCCCTCGGCTTCCCAATTTTTCCCCAGCCTCCATCAGCCTTTGAGAAAATCCTCAATTACTCTCAAGGACCTCAAGATTTTTGGAGTTGGGAAAATTCCTTCTGAAAAAAAAAAAAAAAAAAATTGTCCCATTCCGTTTTCTTTTCTTTCTTATATTTTTGTTCCTGTTGTTGTTAGTGCTCGTTTTTTTGTTGTTGTCATCATTGTCGTTATCGTCGGTGTTTTTGTCGCCTTCAATGTTGTTGTTATTGTCGTTGTTGTTTTTGTCGCCGTCAGTGTTGTCGTTTTTTTTTTTTTCTTTCTTTCTTTTTGTCACCGTCAGTGTTGTTGTTTTTGTCGCCGTTAGTGTTATTGTCTTTTTTTTCTTTTGTCGCCATGAGTGTTATCGTTGTTCTTGTCGCTGTCAGTGTTATTGTCGTTATTTTTGTTATCGTCAGTGTTGTTTTTCTCGCCGTCAGTGTTTTTGTTATTTTTGTCGCCGTCAGTCTTTTTTTTTTTTTTTTTTTTTTTTTGTCACCGTCAGTATTGCTTCCTTATTCAATTATTACTCTACTTGCCCTTCGAGTTTGCAAGAAAAAGGAAACAATGGGTCGCACGTTTCCTTAATTGCATAAATTATCAAAATAGTTCGCGACAGCCTTTAACGAGGAAGAGTTCTCGTTATTACGTAAATTGCATGAGCCCATTAGGTATTTGAAGCAATTATTTCTCGCTGTCTTGTTTGTGGGGAAAATATGCTGATTATCCTCTTTGCTTTGCTTTTATAAATGATAATTGCTTACATCCGATAAAGGAATTCCTTTTCGAGAAGTTTGTTTTGTGTTTTAAAGAGTTTTGATGGCTGATTATGGTAATCATTATGTGCATATGAGAATCAACGTAAGGATGCAATAAGCTTCCTTAATCTCATATCAAGTGTGTGTGTGTGTGTGTGTGTGTGTGTGTGTGTGTGTGTGTGTGTGTGTGTGTGTGTGTGAGAGAGAGAGAGAGTGTGTGTTTGTGTGTGTGTGATGGTCATGGAAAATCGGCACACATATAAACACACAAACATAACTATATTTCATATCCAGAATATATATATATATATATATATATATATATATATATATATATATATATATATATACGTTTCCTTTGTTTTAGTATATGTTATTAAGCAAAATAAATTATGCTTCTAATGATAAATCGTGTCTGAATGTTCACTACCTTTTACGTAATAGTCTCCCATTATCGACATGTATGCACGTTTCATCGATATGCATATACATGTGTGCGTGCGTGCACAATGTGAGATTATTACGTAAAAGATAGTGGAAATTCAGAAACGATTTATCACTAGAAGCATCATTCATTTCGCTTAATGACGTATGCTAAAACAAAGGAAACGTATTCTGGCTTTTATATGCACGAAATCAATGTTTTCATCATATCGTTCAACTTTTCCTGCTTTGTTATCGTTTCAAGCGAAAACCTGTAATTATAGCGTTTGTTGCAGTAACTCTCGGGATGGTAGAAATAAGAGAAAAAACAAGTCTTTAATGTAAATTGCAACAATACAGCCATTGGGGTAGTCAAGCCATGCTAGGGAAGAAAAGGCGATCGTATAAACCACGTAATGCTTAACTTTAAAAGAAAAACGCCTAAATGACTTCAAATGTCAACAGCTTGTGCTGTGTTCCATAAACAGCAGTTTAATGATTATGTGATTCAAAACTGTTCCTTTTATTTCATTGTTAGGCTGATGGCAATTAACAAAAGTATATGAAATCTTGGTGAGGCAGCTTTAGACTATAGGCATTTTTCTATGAGTTCCGTGGAAAAAATATATATATATAATTCAACGCAGAAGACATATGTGCACACAAAACTAATAAATATACGCATAAAGAAGAGATGCTCATATATTAGCAGTGAAACTAGATACTTTGTGATATCAAAACATTTCCAAAGGGATAATGAAAACTAACAGGGCCATTTTTTGCCTTACTTTGTCCCCCAGTCGGACTGAAAGGTCAAGCGTACAGTGCTGTATGTATTTTTACACTGAATAAAGCAAGTGATAATCACTACAAGGTCACACATATGGGGCTGTGGGGGAGAGAATTCAGATGTCATTTTTGCGGATGAAAGTTATAACATGATAATGTAAAGCTATAGCTGAAAGAAAATTAATAGGAAGATTAATGCATAAAGTCAATATATAACGTTAAAGAAATAAGTAGAATGTAGAAATATAAAGATAAACATATCACACGGGAAGCTTTATAAAGACTTTCCGCTATTCTGTTATGTACACAAAGCAACATTTCGCGTAAACTATTTTATAAGAAAGAGCATTGCATATTTCACATTGTTTGGCATCGCTGCTCCTCGTTTGAATTAACCGGTGGCTGTTTTGCTTTGGCCAATTATGAGATAAAAGTTAATTTCTGCTTGTGGCAAATTGTTCAAAAACCCCCTCTTCCAATTACAGAGATTTGTTGCATGTTTCGGCCTAACAGGCACATATGTCATGTAATTTAAAACTCTGTGTGAAATTGCAAAATAAGCAACCTCTAGTGCTATGTGGGTGTGTATGGGTGTGTGTCTGTGTGTATATACATACATACATACACACACACACACACACACACACACACACACACACACACACACACACACACACATATATATATATATATATATATATATATATATATATATATATATATATATATATGGTTAATAGTTAAATATATAAATGTGCTAAATAAATGTGCTAGACGTCAAGGTCACATGACACTGAAAATATGTGTATATATATGTATATATATATACATATATATATATACATTTAAATAAATGTGTATGCGTGTGTGTGCGTATGTTTCACCCAGTAAGTGTACACACTAAGGAAAAACGTTGCTACAGTAGTAGCGAAATATAACATTCCGAGTTTCGAGTCTCTTCTTTAGACGCAGTGAAAAACAAAAACATTTTGTATGTCTGATGAGGATATCTAGACGAGTTCGAAAAGTCACGTTTAATTTCGTTCCTATCGTGTTTCCTTATATACATCATACACGTGTGTGTGTTTGTGTGTGTATGTGTGTGTGTGTGTGTGTGTGTGTGTGTGTGTGTGTGTGTGTGTGTGTGTGTGTGTGTGTGTGATGTTGTGTGTGTGTGTGTGTGTGTGTGTGTGTGTGTGTGTGTGTGTGTGTGTGTGTGTGTGTGTGTGTGTGTGTGCAGGACTTCCTATCATTTAGGATATACAACATTAAATTTATCCGCAATCCAGTCAAGCGAGTATATCAATTTCGATATAATTTCGGAAACATTAATTCCAAGAGTACTGTTTGCTTCAGTGACACTGCTGATTCTCCTCTTACGAGAAATGAAAAAAAAAATGCAGTATGCATATACTTGCACATGCACGCGCACACACACACGCACACACACACACACACACACACACACACACACACACACACACACACACACACACGCACACACACACGCACGGGCACTCACTCACACGCACATATGTGTGTGTGTGTGTGTATGAATATTATCTTTATGTAGAAGCAGAATAATAAAACTCTCATGTTACTCATTACTTTTACGTGCGTAAAACAAATTCCAGATGATGCGAATTATCGTAATATCATAGAATACTGTAATGTCAGAAACCTATTACAAACTCCCCAGGCAAACTTTACAGATGATTGAATTACACGAACCTGTTGCAGTTGTTATGCTTCGATCTGATGATACTAACATGTAGTTGCTCGACTCTAAGTCATAGCCTCGTAGTCCTGGGCTATTTGATACTACAAGGACTACTGAGCCAATGACAATACTCGATGAGACTTCCATTTCGCCTTTGCTTTCCTATCGTGTAGCAGAAGTCTTCATTTAACAGAACAAAGGATTGCTTGTTGCGTTCATTTGCGCCGCGCCTACTGCATTGTTAAGCCTGAATGCCATTTAACTTCCTGATGTGCTGTAATGATGTTAGAGCTCTGTTACCTGCATTCGGTTTCTCTTCGTTAACAACTGGTTGCACGTTTACCTCATTCGCAAGTATGAATTGCTGAATAACTACGTCGGGGTTTTCTGTAAATTAAATCGAGTTTTTTCTTCTTTTTCTTTTATCAAGCGAAATGTGAAGTAATGAACGCATCATTCTATATCTCTTCGTCTCTTTCTTTCTCTTTCTAATTTTTTCTCCTGTTATGCACTTTTTCTGTATTGTCAATCTAGAAATGCAGTAAATCTCTCTCTCTCTCTCTCTCTCTCTCTCTCTCTCTCTCTCTCTCTCTCTCTCTCTCTCTCTCTCTCTCTCTCTCTCTCTCATAATCTTTCAAAATCTCTCTCTCTCATAATCTTTCAAAATCTCTCTCTCTCTCTCTCTCTCTCTCTCTCTCTCTCTCTCTCTCTCTCTCTCTCTCTCTCTCTCTCTCTCTCTCTCTCTCAGTACATAGTTTATACAGAACACAAATCAATTAAAGGACTTTTTAGCGCTTATAAACAATCTATGAAAAATAACAACAAAGATAAAGCTAATCCCATCACACAGAGAACATAAGTAATGCAATAATGACAGTACTAATTACAGAAGTATGCACAACCCTGCCCATTAAATATTTACCGACTACTGACCAAATACGACAGCTCTGATGTTAATGATATGTGAAGCTCTCCCGATTTCACAAAAGGGGGGGAGGAGGGACGTAAGGGAGGGGAGCGGACTGAGATTTAGTGGGGGGAGGGGGACAGAGGTTTAGGGGGGGG
>NC_051391.1:54216945-54239445 GCF_015228065.2 Penaeus monodon
ATGTACCTGGCACCTTCCCGGCGCATACATACTTTACTTACCTAACACTCTTTTGTCTTACTTGGCACTCTCACACTTTGCTTACCTAAAACTCACTTGCCTTACTCACCCACCTGGTACTCATTTTTTCCCCGCACTTACTTCCCTTACCTAGAGTTCACATAAGTCACTTACCTGGCACTAACTTGCTTTACTCACCTGACACTCATATATTTTAATTACCAGCGTCCACTTACCTAGCTTCCCCCCCCCCCCCCCCCCGCCTACTTTATGTACCTGGCACTTTCCTGCTGCTTACATACTTCACTTACCTAACACTCTCTTGTCTTACTTGGCGCTCACATACCTTGTTTACCTAAAACTCAATTGCCTTACTCACCTGGCACTCTTTTTTTTTACCCCTAATCACTTCCCTTATTTGGCACTCACATGCTTTACTTATCTGGCACTCGTGTTATTTCCTTTCCCGCATTCACTTCCCTTACCTGGAGTTCACATACGATACTTACCTGGCACTCACTTGTTTTACTCACCTGGCACTCAAATATTTCCTTTACTAGCATCCACATCCGTAGCTTATTTGGTAATTAAATACTTTCCATTCCTGGCACTCACCTGCCTCCCTCACCAGCACTCGTATATTTTACTTAACTACAATCACTTCCCTTACCTGGACCTCACATACTTTACTTATCTGGCACTCACTTGCTTTACTCACCTGGCACTCATATATTTTACTTACCAGCGCCCACTGTTACTTTCCTGGTGCTTACATACTTTACTTACCTAACACTCACTTGCCATACTCTGGCACTCCTTATTTTTTTCACCCCTAATTACTTTCCTTACTTGCACTTACATCCTTTACTTACCTGGCACTCGTATTGTTTCCTTACCCGCACTCATTTCCCTTACCTGGAGTTCACATATGTTACTTACCTGGCACTCACTTGCTTTACTCACCTGCCACTCAAATATTTCACTTACTAGTGTCCCAATCCGTAGCTTATTTGGTAATTAAATACTTTTTTACTTACCTGCCTCCCTCACCAGCACATATATTTACCTTAACTACAATCCTTTTCCTTACCTAAAGCTCACATTCTTTACTTATCTGGCACTCACTTGCTTTACTCACCTGGGACTGATATATTTTATTTACCAGCGTCCATTTTCCTAGCTTCCCTACCCCTTCTCTCCTCTCCCCCTTTGCCTACTTTATGTACCTGGCACTTTCCTGCTGCTTACATACTTTACTTACCTAACACTCTTGTCTTACTTAGCGCTCTCACACTTTGCTTACCTAAAACTCACTTGCCTTACTCACCTGACACTCATATATTTTACTTACTAGCCTCCACTTCCCTAGCTTCCGTACTCCCCCCCCCCCCCCACTCCGCCTACTTGATGTACCTGGCACTTTCCTGCTGCTTACATACTTTGCACTCTTTCTTACCTAAAACTCACTTGCCTTACTCACCTTACCCCTAATCACTTTCCTTATTTTGCACTCATACGCGTTACTTACTTGGCAATCGCATTGTTTCCTTCCTCGCACTCACTTCCCTAACCTAGAGCTCACATACGTTACTTACCTGGCACTCACTTGCTTTACTCACCTGGCACTCAAATATTTCATTTACTAGTGTCCACATCCGTAGCTTATTTGGTAATTAAATACTTTACTTTCCTGCCACTCACCTGCCTCCCTCACCAGCACTCGTATGTTTTACTTACCTACAATCACTTCCCTTTACCTGGAGCTCTCATACTTTACTTGTCTGGCACTCACTTGCTTTATTCACCTGGCACTTATATATTTTACTTACCAGCGTTCACTTCCCTAGCTTCCCTACCCCTCCCCCCCACCATCCCCCTTTTCTTACTTTATGTACCTGGCACTTTCCTGGTGCGTACATATTTTACCTACCTAACACTCTCTTGTCTTACTTGGCGCTCTCACACTTTGCTTACCTAACACTCACTTTTTTCTTACCCCTAATCACTTTCCTTACTTGGCACTCACATCCCTTACTTACTTGGCACTTGTATTATTTCCTTTCCTGCACTCACCTCCCTTACCTGGAGTTCACATACGTTACTTACCTGGCACTCACTTGCTTTACTCACCTGTCACCATTTTTTTTTATTCACTTTACTTACTTGGCACTCACATCCTTAACTTACCTGGCACTCGTATGGTTTCCTTTCCCGCACTCACTTCTCGTACCTGGAGTTCACATACTTTACTTACCTATCACTCTCTTATACTTTGTTTACCTAAAACTCACCTGGCACTCATTTTTTTACCTCTAATCACTTCCCTTATTTGGCACATATTATTTCCCGCATTCACTTCCCTTACCTGGTATACAATACTCACCTGGCACTCAAATATTTCACTTACTAGCGTCCACATCCGTAGCTTATTTGGTAATTAAATACTTTATTTTCCTGGCACTCACCTGCCTCCTCACCAGCACTATTTTTTTATTTAAACTACATTCTTTTCCTACCTAAACCACATTCTTTTACTTTATCTTGCACTCACTTGTTTTATTCATCTGGCACTCATTATTTCCCCTTTACAGCATCCACTCCCCCCCCCCTTTGCCTACTTTATTACCTGGCATTTTCCACTGTTACTACTTTCTTACCTAACACTCTCTTTGTTTACTTGAGCTCTCACACTTTTCTTACCTAAAACTCACTTCCCTTACTCACCTGACACTCTATATTTTACTTACTACGTCCCATTCCCACTTCCGTAACCCCCCCCCCCCCCCCCACTCCGCCTACTTGATGTACCTGGCACTTTCCTGATGCTTACATATTTTTTTTTTTTCACTCTTTGCTTACCTAAAACTCACTTGCCTTACTCACCTAGCACTCCTTTTTTTCCTAATCACTTTCCTTATTTGCACCATGCTTTACTTACTTGGCACTCGTATTGTTTCCCTCACTTCCCTAACCTAGAGCTCGCATACGTTACTTACCTGGCACTCACTTGCTTTACTCACTTGCCACTCAAATATTTCATTTACTAGCGCCCACATCCGTAGCTTATTTGGTAATTAAATACTTTTACTTTCCTGCCACTCACCTGCCTCCCTCACCAACACTCGTATGTTTTACTTACTACAATCACTTCCTTTACCTGGAGCTCTCATACTTTACTTGTCTGGCATTCACTTGCTTTATTCACCTGGCACTTATATATATATTTACTTACCAGCGTTCAATTTCCCTAGCTTCCCTACCTCTTCCCCCCACCCACCCACCCGTTTCTTACTTTATGTACCTGGTACTTTCCTGGTGCTTACATACTTTACCTACCTAACACTCTCTTGTCTTACTTGGCGCTCTCACACTTTGTTTACCTAACACACTTTTTCTTACCTCTAATCACTTTCCTTACTTGGCACTCACATCCCTTACTTACCTGTCACTTGTATTGTTTCCTTTCCCGCACTCACTTCCCTTACCTAGAGTTCACATACGTTACTTGCCTGCCACTCACTTCCTTTACTCACCTGGCTTCATGTATTTTATTTACCAGCTTCCACTTCCCTAGCTCCCCCCCCCCCCGCCTACTTTTTGTACCAGGCACTTTCCTGCTGCTTACATACTTCACTTACCTAACAATCTCTTCTCTTACTTGGTGTTCTCACACTTTGCTTACCTAAATCTCACTTGTCTTACTTACCTGTCATCATTTTTTTATTCACTTTACTTACTTGGCACTCACATCCTTAACTTACCTTGCACTTGTATTGTTTCCTTTCCCACACTCACTTCTCGTACCTAGAGTTCACATACGTTACTTACCTGACACTCACTTGCTTTACTCACCTGGCACTCATATATTTTACTTACCAGCGTCCACTTTCCTAGTTTCCATACCCCCCCCCCCCCGGCTACTTTATGTACCTGGCACTTTCCTTGTGCTTACATACTTTACTTACCTATCACTCTCGTATCTTGGCGCTCACATACTTTGTTTACCAAAAACTCACTTACCTTACTCACCTGGCACTATTTTTTTTTTTACCCCAAATCACTTCCCTTATTTGGCACTCACATGCTTTACTTATCTGGCACTCGTGTTATTTCCTTTCCTGCATTCACTTCCCTTACCTGGAGTTCACATACGATACTTACCTGGCACTCACTTGCTTTACTCACCTGGCACTCAAATATATAATTTACTAGCGTCCACATTCGTAGCTTATTTGGTAATTAAACACTTTACTTTCCTGCCACTCACCTGCCTCCCTCACCAGCACTCGTATATTTTACTTAATTACAATCACTTCCCTTACCTGGAGCTCACATACTTTACTTATCTGGCACTCACTTGCTTTACTCACATGGAACTTATATATTTTAGTTACCAGCGTTCAATTCCCTAGCTTCCCTACCCCTTCCCCCCCACCCATCCCCCTTTTCCTACTTTATGTACCTGGAACTTTCCTGGGGCGTACATACTTTACCTACCTACACTCTCTTGTCTTACTTGGCGCTCTCACACTTTGCTTACCTAACACTCACTTTTTTCTTACCCCTAATCACTTTCCTTACTTGGCACTCACATCCTTACTTACTTGGCACTTGTATTGTTTCCTTTCCCACACTCACTTCCCTTACCTGGAGTTCACATACGTTACTCACCTGGCACTCACTTGCTTTACTCACCTGGCTTCATATATTTTACTTAATAGCCTCCACTTACCTAGCCCCCCCACCCCCGCCTACTTTTTGCATGCTTACATAGTTCATTTACCTAACACTCTCTTGTTTTACTTAGTGTTCTCACACTTTGCTTACCTAAAACTCACTTGTCTTACTCACCTGTCACAATTTTTTTTTTCACTCATATATTTTACTTACCAGCCTCCATTTCCCTGCCCCCCCCCCTCCCTGCCTAATTTTTGTACCAGGCACTTTCCTGCTGCTTACATACTTCATTTACCTAACACTCTCTTGTCTTACTTGGTGCTCTCACACTTTGCTTACCTAAAACTCACTTGTCTTGCTCACCTGTCACCATTTTTTATTATTAACTTTACTTACTCACATACTTAACTTACCTGGCACTCGTATGGTTTCCTTTCCCGCACTCACTTCTCGTACCTGGCGTTCACATACGTTACTTACCTGGCACTCACTTGCTTTACTCTCCGGGCACTCATATATTTTACTTACCAGCCTCCATTCCCCCCCCTTTTTCCCTTTCCTGGTGCTTACATACTTCACTTACCTAACACTCTCTTGTCTTACTTGGTACTCTCACACTTTGCTTACCTAAAACTCACTTGTCTTACTCACCTGTCACCATTTTTTTTTATTCACTTTACTTTATTGTTTCCTTTCCCGCACTCACTTCTCGTACCTGGAGTTCACATACGTTATTTACCTGGCACTCACTTGCTTTACTCACCGGGCACTCATACATTTTACTTACCAGCGTCCACTTCCCTGGTTTCCATTCCCCCCCCCCCCCCGCCTACTTTTTGTACCTGGCACTTTCCTGGTGCTTACATACTTCACTTACCTAACACTCTCTTGTCTTACTTGGTGTTCTCACACTTTGCTTTACCAAAAAACTCACTTGTCCTTACTCACCTGTCACCTTTTTTTTTTAATACACTTTACTTATTGGCACTCACTCCTTAACTATTTGCACTCGTATTTCCTTTCTCGCACTTCACTTCTCGACCTGGTGTTCGCATACTTTACTCACCTGGCACTAACTTGCTTTACTCACCTGGCACTCAATATTTTTACCAGCGTCCACTTCCCTGGTTTCCTTTCCCCCCCCCCCCCCCACACACACCTACTTTATGTACCTAGCATTTTCCTGGTGCTTACATACTTTACTCACTTATCACTCTCTTTTACTTTGTTTACCTAAAACTCACTTGCCTTTTTCACCTGGCACTCATTTTTTTTTCCCTCAAAATCATTTCCTTATTTGGCACTCCATGCTTTACTTCCGGGACTCTTTATTTCCTTTCCCGCTTCATTTCCCCTTCCTGGAGTTCACATACGATACTTACCTGGCACTCACTTGCTTTACTCCCTGGCACTCAAATATTTCATTACTGTGTCCACATCCGTTTTTTTGGGTAATTAAACCTTTCCATACCTGCACTCCCTCCCTCCCTCACCATACGCTTTAAATTTTATTTAAACTACATCACTTTCCTTACCGGGGAGCTCACAACTTTACTTTCCCTGCTGGCCCCAAATTGCTTTACTCCCTGGCACTCATATATTTACTTACCACCCCCATTTCCCCCATTTCCGTACCCCCCCCCCCCCCCCCCCCGCACACTCCGCCTACTTTTGTCCTGGCATTTTCCTGCTGCTTACATCTTTGCATTTTTTTGTTTCCCAAAACTCCCTTGTTTTATCACCTACACTTTTTTTTTTCCCAATCATTTTCCTTATTTTAAACTCATATCTTTACTTCTTGGCACTCTATTGTTTCCCTCATTTCCCCAAACCCAAGCTCCATCCCGTTACTACCTGGCCCACTTGCTTTACTCACCTGGTACTCAAATACTTCATTTACTTGTGTCCACATCCATAGCTTATTTCTTAATTAAATATTTTACTTTCCTGCCACCACCTCCCCCCACACCACACTCGTATTTTTTTTTACCTAAAATCATTCCTTTACCTGAGCTCTCAACTTCCCTTTCCCTGGCACTCTTTGCTTTATTCACCTGGCCTTATTATTTTTACTTAACATTAAATTTCCCTTGCTTCCCTCCCCCACCCCCCCCCACCCCCTTTTTTCCTCTTTTGTACCTGGCATTTTTCCTATGTTAATACTTTACCTCCTAACCTCTCTTGTCTTACTTGGCCCCCTCACACTTTGCTTACCTAACACTCACTTTTTTTTAACCCCTTACTTTCCTTACTGGCACTCACACCCCTACTTACCTTCATTTTTTGTTTTTTTTCCCGCCTCTCTTCCCTTACCTACATTTCCCCAAATACTTACTTACCTGCCCTCACTTGTTTTTACTCACCGTTTCATATACTTTATTTTACCCCCCACTTCCTTACTCCCCCCCCCCCCTATTTTATGTATCGGGCCTTTCCTCTCTTACATACTTCCTTCCAAACCTCTCTTGTTTATTTTTTGGGGGGCTCTCACACTTTGCTTACCTAAAACTCATTTGCACCGTCACCTTTTTTATTTTATTCCTTTTACTCCCTTTCCCGCACTCATTTCTCATACCTGAGTTAAAATACGTTACTTACCTGGCACTCACTTTTTACTCCCTGCACTCTTTTTTTTTTCTTACCCCGCATTTCCCGGGTTTCCTACCCCCCCCGTTATTTCCCTGGCACTCACTTGTTTACTCCCGGCCTCTATTTTTTTCACTTACCAGCGTCCATTTCCCTATTTTCCCATACCCCCCCCCCCCCTGCCTACTTTATGTACCTGGCACTGTCCTGGTGCTTACATACTTTACGTACCTATCACTCTCGTATCTTACTCACCTGGCACTCTTTTTTTTTTACCCCTAATCACTTCCCCCTTTTTGCACCCTGTTTTAAATTATCTGGCAGGGGTGTTATTTCCTTTTTCCCGCATTCACTTCCCTTACCTTGATTCACATACGATACTTCCGCACTCACTTCCTTTACTCCCGGGCACTAAAATATTTCTTTACTAGCTTCCACATCGGTAGCTTATTTCGTAATAAATATTTTATTTTCCCCTCCCTCCCTGCCCCCCTCACCACACCGAGTTTTACTTACCTACATCACTTCCCTTTTACCTGGAGCTCTCATACTTTACTTGTCTGGCACTCACTTACTTTATTTACCTGGCACTCACTTGCTTTATTTACCTGGCACTTATATATTTTACTTACCATCGTTCAATTCCCTAGCTTCCCTACCTCTTACCTCCACCTACCCACCCCTTTTTCCTATTTTTTTGTAATGGTACTTTCTGGTGCTTACTCCCTTACCTCCAAACCTCTTTTTGCTTATTTGGGCGCTCTCACCTTTGCTTACCTAACACATTTTTTTTTCTTACATCTAATCATTTTCCCCTTATTTGGGCACTACATCTCTTCTTACCGGGCCTTGATTGTTTCCTTTCCCGCACTCACTTCCCTTACCTGAGTTCCTACGTTACTTACCGGGCACTCACTTACTTTACTCCCCGGGGCCCATATTTTTTTATTTATCACGCCCACCCCCTGGTTTCCACCCCCCCCCCCCCCCGCCTACTTTATGTCCTGGCACTCTCCTGGTGCTTACATACTTTACTTCCCAATAAATCTCTATTTTGCCGCCACATACTTTGTTTCCCAAAAATCACCTTTGCCTTACCCACCTGGCATTCATTTTTTTTTCCCTCAACACATCCCTTATTGGCACTCACATGTTTTACTTTTCTGGCACTCGTGTTATTTCCCTTTCCCCATTCACTTCCCCACCTAGAGTTCACATCGTACTTACCTGGCATAACTTGCTTTACTTCACCTGCACTAAAATTTTTTTTTACAAAACGCCCATCCGTAGTTATTTGGAAATTTAAAATACTTTACTTGCCCTCACCTGCCTCCCTCCCAACATTCGTATTTTTTATTTTCCCTACAATCATTTCCTTTATCTGGAGCTCTCATACTTTGTCTGGCACTCACTTGCTTTATTCACCTGGCACTCATATATTTTACTTACCAGCGTTCAATTCCCTTGCTTCCCTACCTCTTCCCCCCAACCCACCCACCCCTTTTTCCTATTTTATGTACCTGGTACTTTCCTGGTGCTTACATACTTTACCTGCCCAACACTCTCTTGTCTTACTCGGCGCTCTCACATTTTGCTTACATAACACACTTTTTTCTTATCTCTAATCACTTTCCTTACTTGGCACATCCCTTACTTACCTGGCACTTGTTGTTTCCTTTCCCGCACTCACTTCTCTTAACTGGAGTTCACATACGTTACTTACCTGGCACTCACTTGCTTTACTCACCTGGCTTCATATACTTTACTTACCAGCCTCCATTTCCCTAGCCCCTCTCCCCCGCCTACTTTTTGTACCTGGCACTCTCCTGGTGCTTACACACTTCACTTACCTAACACTCTCTTTTCTTACTTGGTGCTCTCACACTTTGCTTACCTAACACACTTTTTTCTTACCTCTAATCACTTTCCTTACTTGGCACATCCCTTACTTACCTGGCATTTGTATTGTTTCCTTTCCCGCTTTCCCTTACCTGGAGTTCACATAAGTTACTTACCTGGCACTCACTTGCTTTACTCACCTGGCTTCATATATTTTACTTACCAGCCTCCACTTCCCTAGCTCTCCCCCCCCCCCCCGCCTACTTTTTGTACCTGGCACTTTCCTGGTGCTTACATACTTTACTTACCTATCACTCTCTTATCTTTGCGCTCACATACTTTGTTTACCTAAAACTCACTTGCCTTACTCACCTGGCACTCATTTTTTTTACCCCTAATCACTTTACTTATGCTTTACTTATCTGGCACTCGTATTATTTCCTTTCCCGCATTCACTTCCCTTACCTGGAGTTCACATAGATACTTACCTGGCACTCACTTCCTTTATTCACCTGGCACTTATATATTTTATTTACCAACGTTCAATTCCCTTGCTTCCCTACTTCTTCCCCGCACCCACCCACCCCTTTTTCCTACTTTATGTTCCCCGTACTTTCCTGGTGCTTACATACTTTACCTACCTAACACTCTTTTGTCTTGCTTGCGCTCTCACACTTTGCTTAACTAACACACTTTTTTCTTACCTCTAATCGCTTTCCTTACTTGGCACTCACATCCCTTACTTACCTGTCACTTGTATTGTTTCCTTTCCCGCACTCACTTCCCTTACCTGGAGTTCACATACATTACTTACCTGGCACTCACTTGCTTTACTCACCTGGCTTCATATATTTTACTTACCAGCCTCCACTTCCCTAGCTCCCCCCCCCCCCCCCGCCTACTTTTTGTACCTGTCACTTTCCTGGTGCTTACATACTTCACTTCCCTAACATTCACTTGTCTTTCTTGGTGCTCTCACACTTTGCTTACCTAAAACTCACTTGTCTTACTCACCTGTCACCATTTTTTTTTTTTTTTATTCACTTTACTTACTTGCACTCACATCCTTAACTTACCTGGCGCTCGTATTGTTTCCTTTCCCGCACTCACTTCTCGTACCTGGAGTTCACATACGTTACTTACATGGCACTCATGTTTTACCCCGGCACTCATTATTTTACTTCCAGCCCCCACTTCCCTTTTTCCCCCCCCCCCCCCCCCCCGCCATTTATGTACCTGGAAATTCCTGTCTTACATATTTACTTCCCTATCCCTCTTTCTGCCTCAATACTTTTTCCCTAAAACTCACTTTTCTTACTGCCTCCCTTTTTTTTTTTTTTTATTCAATCACTTTCCTTTTTTGGCACTCACAGCTTACTTACCTGGCATCGGTTTTTCCTTTCCCAATTCACTTCCCTTACCGGTTCACAACTACTTACCTGGCACCCCCTTGCTTTACTCACTTGCCTAAAAATTTTTTCATTACTTGCCCCCTCCATAGCTTTTTAGAAATTAAATTTTACTTTCCTGCCACTCACCTGCCTCCCTCCAGTACTCGTATTTTTTATTTAACTACAATCACTTCCCTTTACCTGGAGCCTCATATTTTTACTTATTGGCCTCACTTGTTTTACTCACATGGCACTATATTTTTATTTACCAGCGTTCAATTCCCTAGTTTCCCCTCCCCCCCCCCCCCATCCCCTTTTTTATTTTATGTCCCGGGTATTTTCCCGGGTGCGAAAATTTTTTACCTACCAAACCTCTTTGTCTTATTTTGGCGCTCTCACACTTGTTTACAACACCCTTTTTTTACCCCTAATCACTTTCCTTATTGAAAATCACACCCCTACTTTCCCTGCACTTGTATTTTCCTTTTCCCCGCACTCACCCCCCTTCCCGGGTTTCACTACGTTACTTACGGGGGCTCACTTGCTTTACTCCCTGGCTTCTATGTTACCAGCCTCCCTTCCCTACTCCCCCCCCCCCCCGCCTACTTTTGTACCTGGCACTTTCCTGGTGCTTACATACTTCACTTACCTAACATTCTCTTGTCTTTCTTGGTGCTCTCACACTTTGCTTACCTAAAACTCACTTGTCTTACTCACCTGTCACCATTTTTTTTTTTTTTATTCACTTTACTTACTTTCGCACTCACATCCTTAACTTACCTGGCGCTCGTATTGTTTCCTTTCCCGCACTCACTTCTCGTACCTGGAGTTCACATACGTTACTTACATGGCACTCACTTGCTTTACTCACCGGGCACTCATATATTTTACTTACCAGCGTCCACTTCCCTGGTTTCCATACCCCCCCCCCCCCCCGCCTACTTTATGTACCTGGCACTTTCCTGGTGCTTACATACTTTACTTACCTATCACTCTCTTATCTTGGCGCTCACATACTTTGTTTACCTAAAACTCACTTGTCTTACTGACCTGCACTCATTTTTTTTTTTTTTTACTTCTAATCACTTTCCTTATTTGGCACTCACATGCTTTACTTACCTGGCACTCGTGTTATTTCCTTTCCCGAATTCACTTCCCTTACCTGGAGTTCACATACGATACTTACCTGGCACTCACTTGCTTTACTCACCTGGCACTCAAATATTTCATTTACTAGTGTCCCCATCCATAGCTTATTTAGTAATTAAATACTTTACTTTCCTGCCACTCACCTGCCTCCCTCACCAGTACTCGTATGTTTTACTTAACTACAATCACTTCCTTACCTGGAGCTCTCATACTTTACTTATCTGGCCCTCACTTGCTTTACTCACATGGCACTTATATATTTTACTTACCAGCGTTCAATTCCCTAGCTTCCCTACCCCCCCCCCCCCCCCCTTTTTCCTTTTTTCCTGGTGCGTACATATTTTACCTACCTAACACTCTCTTGTCTTACTTGGCGCTCTCACACTTTGCTTACCTAACACTCACTTTTTCTTACCCCTAATCACTTTCCTTACTTGACAATCACATCCCTTACTTACCTGTCACTTGTATTGTTTCCTTTCCCGCACTCACTTCCCTTACCTGGAGTTCACATACGTTACTTACGTGGCACTCACTTGCTTTACTCACCTGGCTTCATATGTTTTACTTACCAGCCTCCACTTCCCTGTCCCCCCCCCCCCGCCTACTTTTGTACCTGGCACTTTCCTGCTGCTTACATACTTCACTTACCTAACACTCTCTTGTCTTACTTGGTGCTCTCACACTTTGCTTACCTAAAACTCACTTGTCTTACTCACCTGTCACCATTTTTTTTTATTCACTTTACTTACTTGGCACTCACATCTTAACTTACCTGGCACTCGTATTGTTTCCTTTCCCGCACTCACTTCTCGTACCTGGAGTTCATATACGTTACTTACCTGGCACTCACTTGCTTTACTCACCGGGCACTCATATATTTTACTTACAGCGTCCACTCCCTGGTTTCCATACCCCCCCCCCCGCCACTTTTGTACCTGGCACTTTCCTGGTGCTTACATACTTTACTTACCTATCACTCTCTTATCTTGGCGCTCACATACTTTGTTTACCTAAAATTCACTTGCCTTACTCACCTGGCACTCATTTTTTTTTACCTCTAATCACTTCCCTTATTTGGCACTCACATGTTTTACTTACCTGGCACTCGTGTTATTTCCTTTCCCGCATTCACTTCCTTTACCTGGAGTACGATACTTACCTGGCACTCACTTGCTTTACTCACCTGGCACTCAAATATTTCACCTACTAGCGTCCACATCCGTATCTTATTTTGTAATTAAATACTTTACTTTCCTGCCACTCACCTGCCTCCCTCACCAGCACTTGTATGTTTTTCTTAACTACAATCACTTCCCTTACCTGGAACTCACATTCATTACTTATCTGGCACTCACTTTCTTTACTCACCTGGCACTCATATATTTTACATACCAGCGTCCACTTACCTAGCTTCCCTACCCCCTCCCCCCTTTACTTACTCTATGTACCTGGTACTTTCCTGGTGCTTACATACTTTACTTGCCTAATACTCTCTTGTCTTACTTGGTGTTCTCACACTTTGCTTACCTAAAACTCACTCTTCTTACTCACCTGTCACCATTTTTTTTTTTTCACTTTACTTACTTGGCACTCACATCCTTAATTTACCTGACACTCGTATTGTTTCCTTTCCCGCACTAACTTCTCGTACCTGGAGTTCACATACGTTATTTACCTGGCACTCACTTGCTTTACTCACTTGGCACTCATATATTTTACTTACCAGCGTCCACTTCCCTGGTTTCCATACCCCCCCCCCCCCGCCTACTTTATGTACCTGGCACTTTCCTGCTGCTTACATACTTTACTTACCTCTCACTCTCTTATCTTGGCGCTCACATATATTGTTTACCTAAAACTCACTTGCCTTACTCACCTGGCACTCATTTTTTTTTTTTTTACCTCTAATCACTTCCCTTATTTGGCACTCACATGCTTTACTTATCTGGCACTCGTGTTATTTCCTTTCCCGCATTCACTTCCCTTACCTGGAGTTCACATACGATACTTACCTGGCACTCACTTGCTTTGCTCACCTGGCACTCAAATATTTCACCTACTAGCGTCCACATCCGTAGTTTATTTGGTAATTAAATACTTTACTTTCCTGCCACTCACATGCCTCCCTCACCAGCACTCGTATGTTTTACTTAACTACAATCACTTCCCTTACCTGGAACTCACATTCTTTACTTATCTGGCACTCACTTGCTTTACTCACCTGGCACTCATATATCTTACTTACCAGCGTTCACTTACCTAGCTTCCCTACACCCCCCCCCCTTTTACCTATTCTATGTACCTGGTACTTACCCGGTGCTTACATACTTTACTTACCTAACACTCACTTGCCATACTCTGGCACTCCTTATTTTTTCTCACCCCTAATTACTTTCCTTACTTGCCACTTACATCATTTACTTACCTGGCACTCGTATTGTTTCCTTGCCCGCACTCATTTCCCTTACCTGGAGTTCACATATGTTACTTACCTGGCACTCACTTACTTTACTCACCTGCCACTCAAATATTTCACTTACTAGTGTCCACATCCGTAGCTTATTTGGTAATTAAATACTTTACTTACCTGCTTCCCACACCAGCACATATATTTTACTGAACTAAAATCCTTTTCCTTACCTAAAGCTCACATTCTTTACTATCTGGCACTCACTTGCTTTACTCACCTGGCACTCATATATTTTACTTACCAGCATCCACTTTCCTAGCTTCCCTACCCCTTCTCCACCCCCCCTTTGCCTACTTTATGTACCTGGCACTTTCCAGCTGCTTACATACTTTACTTACCTAACACTCTTGTCTTACTTAGCGCTCTCACACTTTCCTTACCTAAAACTCACTTGCCTTACTCACCTGACACTCATATATTTTACTTACTAGCCTCCATTTCCCTAGCTTCCGTACCCCTCCCCCCACTCCGCCTACTATATGTACCTGCCACTTTCCTGCTGCTTACATACTTTGCACTCTTTGCTTACCTAAAACTCACTTGCCTTAGTCACCTAGCACTCTTTTTTTTTCTTTTTTTTACCCCTAATCACTTTCCTTATTTTGCACTCATACGCGTTACTTACTTGGCACTCGCATTGTGTCCTTCCTCGCACTCACTTCCCTAACCTAGAGCTCACATACGTTACTTACCTGGCACTCACTTCCTTTGCTCACCTGGTACTCAAATATTTCATTTACTAGTGTCCACATCCGTAGCTTATTTGGTAATTAAATACTTTACTTACCTGCCACTCATCTGCCTCCCTCACCAGCACTCCTTTGTTTTACTTACCTACAATCACTTCTCTTACCTGGAGCTCTCATATTTTACTTGTCTGGCAATCACTTGCTTTATTCACCTGGCATTTATATATCTTACTTACCAGCGTCCACTTACCTAGTTTCCCTAACTCTCCCCCCCCCCACCCCACCCCCTTTTCCTACTTTATGGACCTGGCACTTTCCTGGTGCGTACATATTTTACCTACCTAACACTCTCTTGTCTTACTTGGCGTTCTCACACTTTGCTTACCTAACACTCACTTTTTTTCTTACCCCTAATCACTTTCCTTACTTGGCACTCATATATTTAACTTACCTGGCACTCGTATTGTTTCCTTTCCCGCACTCAGTTCCCTTACCTGGAGTTCACATACGTTACTTACCTGGCACTCACTTGCTTTACTCACCTGGCACTCAAATATTTCATTTACTATTGTCCACATCCGTAGCTTATTTGGTAATTAAATACTTTACTTTCCTGCCACTCACCTGCCTCCCTCAACAGCACTCGTATGTTTTACTTACCTACAATCACTTCCTTTACCTGGAGCTCTCATACTTTACTTGCTTTACTCACCTGGCACTTATATATTTTACTTACCAGCGTTCAATTCCCTAGCTTCCCTACCTCTTCCCCCCATCCACCCACCCCTTTTTCCTACTTTATGTACCTGGTACTTTCCTGGTGCTTACATACTTTACCTACCTAACACTCTCTTGTCTTACTTGGCGCTCTCACACTTTGCTTACCTAACACACTTTTTTCTTACCTCTAATCACTTTCCTTACTTGGCACTCACATCCCTTACTTACCTGTCACTTGTATTGTTTCCTTTCCCGCACTCACTTCCCTTACCTGGAGTTCACATACGTTACTTACCTGCCACTCACTTGCTTTACTCACCTGGCTTCATATATTTTATTTACCAGCATCCACTTCCCTAGCTCCCCCCCCCCCGCCTACTTTTTGTACCTGGCACTTTCCTGGTGCTTACATACTTCACTTACCTAACACTCTCTTGTCTTACTTGGTGCTCTCACACTTTGCTTACCTAAAACTCACTTGTCTTACTTACCTGTCACCATTTTTTTTTATTCACTTTACTTACTTGGCACTCACATCCTTAACTTACCTGGCACTTGTATTGTTTCTTTTCCCGCACTCACTCCTCGTACCTGGAGTTCACATACCATACTTACCTGGCACTCACTTGCTTTACTCACCGGGCACTCATATATTTTACTTACCAGCCTCCACTTTCCTAGCCCCCCCCCCCCCCATCCCGCCTACTTTTTGCATGCTTACATACTTCACTTACCTAACACTCTCTTGTCTTACTTGGTGCTCTCACACTTTGCTTACCTAAAACTCATTTGTCTTACTCACCTATCACCATTTTTTTTTTTATTCACTTTACTTACTTGGCACTCACATCCTTAACTTACCTGGCATTCTTATTATTTCCTTTCCCGCACTGACTTCTCGTACCTGGAGTTCACATACGTTACTTACCTGGCACTCACTTGCTTTACTCACCTGCCACTCAAATATTTCCTTTACTAGCATCCACATCCGTAGCTTATTTGGTAATTAAATACTTTCCATTCCTGGAACTCACCTGCCTCCTTCACCAGCATTTGTATATTTTACTTAACTACAGTCACTTCCCTTACCTGGACCTCACATACTTTACTTATATGGGACTCACTTGCTTTACTCACTTAGCACTCATATATTTTACTTACCAGCGTCCACTTACCTAGCTTCCCTACACCCCCCCCCTTTACCTACTCTATGTACCTGGTACTTTCCTGGTGCTTACATACTTTACTTACCTAACACTCACTTGCCATACTCTGGCACTCCTTATTTTTTCTCACCCCTAATTACTTTCCTTACTTGCCACTTACATCATTTACTTACCTGGCACTCGTATTGTTTCCTTACCCGCGCTCATTTCCCTTACCTGGAGTTCACATATGTTACTTACCTAGCACTCACTTGCTTGACTCACCTGGCACTCAAATATTTCACTTCCTAGTGTCCACATCCGTAGCTCATATATTTACTTACCAGCGTCCATTTTCCTAGCTTCCCTACCCTTCTCCCCCCCCCCCCCCCTTTGCCTACTTTATGTACCTGACACTTTCCTGCTGCTTACATACTTTACTTACCTAACACTCTCTTATCTTACTTAGTACTCACCTGACACTCATATATTTTACTTACCAGCATCCACTTCCCCAGCTTCCGTACCCCTCCCCCCCCCACACTTTCCTGCTGCTTACATACTTTGCACTCTTTGCTTACCTAAAACTCACTTGCTTTACTCACCTCGGCTAATATATTTTCCGTTCCACTTCCCTGCCCCCCCCCCCCCGCCTACTTTTTGTATCTGGCACTTTCCTGGTGCTTACATACTTCACTTACCTAACACTCTCTTGTCTTACTTGGTGCTCTCACACTTTGCTTACCTAAAACTCACTTGTCTTACTCACCTGTCACCATTTTTTTTTTTTCAACTTACTTACTTGGCACTCACATCCTTAACTTACCTGGCACTTGTATTGTTTCCTTTCCCGCACTCACTTCTCGTACCTGGAGTTCACATACGTTATTTCCCTGGCACTCACATGCTTTACTTATCTAGCACTCGTTTTATTTCCTTTCCCGCATTCCCTTCCCTTACCTGGAGTTCACATATGATACTTACCTGGCACTCACTTGCTTTACTCACCTGGCACTCAAATATTTCATTTACTAGCGTCCACATCCGTAGCTTATTTGGTAATTAAATACTTTACTTGCCACTCACCTGCCTCCCTCACCACATCGTATGTTTTACTTACCTACAATCACTTCCTTTATCTGGAGCTCTCATACTTTGTCTGGCACTCACTTGCTTTATTCACCTAACACTCTCTTGTCTTACTTGGCGCTCTCACACTTTGCTTACCTAACACTCACTTTTTTCTTACCCCTAATCACTTTCCTTACTTGGCACTCACATCCCTTACTTACTTGGCACTTGTATTGTTTCCTTTCCCGCACTCACTTCCCTTACCTGGAGTTCACATACGTTACTCACCTGGCACTCACTTGCTTTACTCACCTGGCTTCATATATTTTACTTACCAGCCTCCACTTCCCTAGTCCCCCCCCCCCCCGCCTACTTTTTGTACCTGGCACTTTCCTGGTGCTTACATACTTCACTTACCTAACACTCTCTTGTCTTACTTGGTGCTCTCACACTTTGCTTACCTAAAACTCACTTGTCTTACTCACCTGTCACCATTTTTTTTTATTCACTTTACTTAATTGGCACTCACATCCTTAACTTACCTTGCACTCGTATGGTTTCCTTTCTCGCACTCACTTCTCGACCTGGAGTTCACATACGTTACTTACCTGGCACTCACTTGCTTTACTCACCTGGCACTCATATATTTTATTACCAGCGTCCACTTCCCTGGTTTCCTTACCCCCCCCCCCCCCACCTACTTTATGTACCTAGCACTTTCCTGGTGCTTACATACTTTACTCACCTATCACTCTCTTTTACTTTGTTTACCTAAAACTCACTTGCCTTACTCACCTGGCACTCATTTTTTTTTACCTCTAATCATTTCCCTTATTTGGCACTCACATGCTTTACTTACCTGGCACTCGTGTTATTTCCTTTCCCGCATTCACTTCCCTTACCTGGAGTTCACATACGATACTTACCTGGCACTCACTTGCTTTACTCACCTGGCACTCAAATATTTCATTTACTAGTGTCCACATCCGTAGCTTATTTGGTAATTAAACACTTTCCATTCCTGTCACTCACCTGCCTCCCTCACCAGTACGCGTATATTTTACTTAACTACAATCACTTTCCTTACCTGGAGCTCACATACTTTACTTATCTGGCACTCACTTGCTTTACTCACCTGGCACTCATATATTTTACTTACCAGCCTCCACTTCCCCAGTTTCCGTACCCCCCCCCCCCCGCACACTCCGCCTACTTTATGTACCTGGCACTTTCCTGCTGCTTACATACTTTGCACTTTTGCTTACCTAAAACTCACTTGTCTTACTCACCTAGCACTCTTTTTTTCCCTAATCACTTTCCTTATTTTGCACTCATATGCTTTACTTACTTGGCACTCGTATTGTTTCCCTCACTTCCCTAACCCAGAGCTCGCATACGTTACTTACCTGGCACTCACTTGCTTTACTCACCTGGTACTCAAATATTTCATTTACTTGTGTCCACATCCATAGCTTATTTCGTAATTAAATACTTTACTTTCCTGCCACTCACCTGCCTCCCTCACCAGCACTCGTATGTTTTACTTACCTACAATCACTTCCTTTACCTGGAGCTCTCATACTTTACTTGTCTGGCACTCATTTGCTTTATTCACCTGGCACTTATATATTATACATACCTAACACTCTCTTGTCTGACTTGGCGCTCTCACACTTTGCTTACTTAACACTCACTTTTTCTAACCCCTAATCACCTTCCTTACTTGGCACTCACATCCCTTACTTACCTGTCAATTGTATTGTTTTCTTTCCCGCACTCTCTTCCCTTACCTAGAGTTCACATACGTTACTTACCTGGCACTCACTTGCTTTACTCACCTCGCTTCATATATTTTACTTACCAGCCTCCACTTCCTTAGCTCCCCCCCCCCCCCGCCTACGTTTTGTATCTGGCACTTTTCTGCTGTTTACATACTTCACTTACCTAACACTCTCTTGTCTTACTAGGTGCTCTCACACTTTGCTTACCTAAAACTCACTTGTCTTACTCACCTGTCACCATTTTTTTTTTTTATTCTCTTTACTTACTTGGCACTCACATCCTTAACTTACCTGGCACTCGTATGGTTTCCTTTCCCGCACTCACTTCTCGTACCTGGAGTTCACATACGTTACTTACCTGGCACTCACTTGCTTTACTCACCTGGCACTCATATTTTTTACTTACCAGCGTCCACTTCCCTAGTTTCCATACCCCCCCCCCCCCCCGCCTACTTTATGTACCTGGCACTTTCCTGGTGCTTACATACTTTACTTACCTATCACTCTCTTATCTCCGCGCTCACATACTTTGTTTACCTAAAACTCACTTGCCTTACTGACCTGGCAGTCATTTTTTTTTTACCTCTAATCACTTCCCTTATTTGGCACTCACATGCTTTACTTACCTGGCACTCGTGTTATTTCCTTTCCCGAATTCACTTCCCTTACCTGGAGTTCACATACGATACTTACCTGGCACTCACTTGCTTTACTCACCTGGCACTCATATATTTCATTTACTAGTGTCCACATCCGTAGCTTATTTGGTAATTAAATACTTTACTTTCCTGCCACTCACATGCCTCCCTCACCAGCACTCGTATGTTTTATTTAACTACAATCACTTCCTTTACCTGGAGCTCTCATACTTTACTTATCTGGCACTCACTTGCTTTACTCACATGGCACTTATATATTTTACTTACCAGCGTTCAATTCTCTAGCTTCCCTACCCCCCCCCCCACCCATCCCCTTTTTCCTACTCTATGTACCTGGCACTTTCCTGGTGCGTACATATTTTACCTACCTAACACTTCTTGTCGTACTTGGCGCTCTCACACTTTGCTTACCTAACACTCACTCTTTTCTTACCCCTAATCACTTTCCTTACTTGGTACTCACATCCCTTACTTACCTGGCACTTGTATTTTTCCTTTCCCGCACTAACTTCCCTTACCTGGAGTTCACATACGTTACTTACCTGGCACTCACTTGCTTTACTCACCTGGCTTCATATATTTTACTTACCAGCCTCCACTTCCCTCGTCCCCCCCCCCCCCCGCCTACTTTTTTTACCTGGCACTTTCCTGGTGCTTACATACTTCACTTACCTAACACTCTCGTGTCTTACTTGGTGCTCTCACATTTTGCTTACCTAAAACTCACTTGTCTTACTCACCTGTCACCATTTTTTTTTATTCACTTAACTTACCTGACACTCGTATTGTTTCCTTTCCCGCACTCACTTCTCGTACCTGGAGTTTACATACGTTACTCACCTGGCACTCACTTGCTTTACTCACCTGGCACTCATATATTTTACTTACCAGCCTCTACTCCCTGGTTTCCTAACCCCCCCCCCCCCCGCCTACTTTATGTACCTGGCACTTTCCTGGTGCTTACATACTTTACTTACCTATCACTCTCTTATCTCCGCGCTCACATACTTTGTTTACCTAACACTCACTTGCCTTACTCACCTGTCACCATCTTTTTTTTCACTTCACCTCTAATCACTTCCCTTTTTGGCACTCACATGCTTTACTTACCTGGCACTCGTGTTATTTCCTTTCCCGAATTCACTTCCCTTACCTGGAGTTCACATACGATACTTATTTTACTTACCAGCGTTCAATTCCCTAGCTTCCCTACCTCTTCCCCCACCCACCCACCCCTTTTTCCTACTTTATGTACCTGGTACTTTCCTGGTGCTTACATACTTTACCTACCTAACACTCTCTTGTCTTACTTGGCGCTCTCACACTTTGCTTACCTAACACACTTTTTTTTACCTCTAATCACTTTCCTTACTTGGCACATCCCTTACTTACCTGTCACTTGTATTGTTTCCTTTCCCGCACTCAGTTCCCTTACCTGGAGTTCACATACGTTACTTACCTGCCACTCACTTGCTTTACTCACCTGGCTTCATATATTTTACTTACCAGCTTCCACTTCCTTAGCTCCCCCCCCTCCCCCGCCTACTTTATGTACGGCATTTCCGCTTCCTATCCTCCTCTCTTGTCTTACTTGGCGCTCTCAATCTTTGCTTACCTACACCCATATGCTTTACTTACCTGGAACTCGTATTGTTTCCTTTCCCGCACTCACTTCCCTTACATAGAGCTCACATACGTTACTTACCTGGTACTCACTTGCTTTACTCACCTGGCACTCAGATATTTCATTTACTAGCATCCACATCCGTTGCTTATTTGGTAATCAAATATTTTACTTTCCTGGCACTCACTTGCCTTCCTCACCAGCATTCATATATTTTACTTACCTACAGTCATTTCCTTTACCTAAAGCTCACATACTTTTCTTATCTGGCACTCACTTGCTTTACTCACTTGGCAATCACTTGCTTTACTCGCCTGGCAATCACTTGCTTTACTCACCTGGCACTCATATCTTTTACTTAACAGCGTCTATTTCAGTAGCTTATTTGATGCTTACATATGGTACTTACCTTTCTCAGCATCACTCATATATTTTACTTACCTACACTCGCTTCCTTTACCTGGTGCTCACATATTTTACTTACTTGGCACCCACTCTACTTACCTAGGACTCACATGCATTACTTACCAGCAATTGATTAATTCGCGCTAATATACCTTAGTTGCCTAAAGCTCACTTACGTTACCTATCTTCTGAAGATCACTTACCTAACACTTATTTACCTTGCTTGACACTCGCCTGACGCTCTGTTCATTGTGGCGCTGAATTATCTGATGTTCCTTCACATTCTTTACT
>NC_051391.1:54244445-54246945 GCF_015228065.2 Penaeus monodon
TACGTCCCATCAGTAAGTGCAGTTTCCCCTCCCCCAGGTTATAAAGGTGTAACTTAGGCAAAAATTCGTGGCAGTGTGGCACTTGGGTGGGGGGGAGGGGGATCAGGGCCTTTGGGAGACATTAGCCCTCCCCCCCCCCAAATGACCTTATCAAGTCTTTTGCTTTTAACAACAGGGATGGTGTGACAGCAAGCGGACTGCTCGTGGGTGCTTTGTGCGTGCTACAGAGGCTCCGCTCCAGTCAAGAGGTTGACATATACCGGACTGTTATATCGCTTAGGAGATTCTGTCGTGAATTTATAACCTCTGAGGTGAGTAACAGTATAAATTGTTACGTGATGTATAATCATTAGGGTGCTATTACATACTCCTGTCATAGTTACGTGATATCATTGTATTGAATTAAAGGTATTGCATTCTGCATTGCAACTACATTGCAGCGTTATACCAGTTTTACGAAGCTGTTGTTTGATAAGTGAATTTGCTTTTTTTTCATTCCGTTTACCTTCGACTTCTCTGTACTTTGCAACCTGTCTGCCAGGGTATTATTAATCATTATGGCTAATACTTTGTAACTTAAGACACTTGGCCAATTTTGTATTTTGCAAATGCTGAGGGCTTTATTTACAGTGTTAGATTTGAACTTAGAGTTATGTGTTTTTGATGTCTGACTTGCAACGAAAAACTTTATCTGTTTTTCAGAGCCAGTTCGAGCACCTGTATTCTGTTGCTGTTCGTTACATCGACAGTTGGATGATCTACGAGGAATTAGAATAAGTGAAATGATGCCAAGAATCCAGAAAGGATCGGAGAATCTAAGATGTAGAAGATCGGCGAATCCAATCTTATACAACTGTCGTGATTCGTACCTACTTTGTTATTGTGATATAATTATAATTTATTGTGCCATGTTATTGTCTCTTAACCGAGGAATTTGATCTTCCACTGAAATGGTTAAGTTATATGAATTTCTCATGTTGATTTTGAAGGTAAAATTTGCATAACCAAAATAAAATGCACATTCTGAACGCAGGCACAAATGAACGTGTTCTTCGTCGTTATTCCAACAGACGGTAAGCTCTGCGGTAAGTTACCAAAATTGTATTATTTTTCTTGAGATGTTGTTTATTATATTTCATCCAATGGTTTTCCTTACTCATAGTTAACTTTTATTATGATATTGATATATATGTTCATTCATGGATATCTCGATCTAACCTGGAAATAGTGATGAATAATACGTTACAGCAATATACAATCGTAATTATTGTATGTAATTATTATATTATAATTATCATATTATGAATTATATTATTATAATTATTATAATTATAATTGATTATTATATAATTATTATATATTAATTATCATATACTAATTATTAATTAATCATTATATCATAGTTATTATATTATAATATATTATATAATTAGTGCATTATAATTATCATTTATTATTTTTAGTCAGAAGAAAATAAGGGAATCTCAAAGAGAATCGATATAATGAGAAGTAATTCTTTTAAATATTCTCAAAAAATTATCAAATAAACTGTTGATTATTTAGGAATGATAAGTTACCCTCTCTCTCTCTCTCATCTCTCTCTTCTCATCTCTCTCTCTTCTATCTATCTTCTCTCTCTCTCTTCTCTCTCTCTCTCTCTCTCTCTCTCTCTCTCTCTCTCTCTCTCTCTCTCACTCTCTCTCTCTCTCTCTCTCTCTCTCAATCATTCTATTTGTGTCTGTCTGTTCTCTCTCTCTCTCTCTCTCTCTTTCCCTCCCTTTCTATCTTTCCTTCTTTTTAGCATTTACCTAGCTTCTAAACGAAGGTCACATCAAAGCCAAAACGAGAGACTCAGACAACGCAGATTCATTTTTCGGCCCCTCACATGTTACAAGGCATTTATGATACATTTACTTTTCATACCCTGCGTCCTCTTAACTCATTCGAAATTTTGAGTAAAGATTGGTAATTTGTTGGGGTCTCGTAGCATCAGCAATTTCATACCGCTGGGTGATGGTGGCCGGGGGAAGGGGGGAACATAGGTATACGATGAAAAATTGTACAGTTTAGAAAAGCAAAACTGCAAAATCGCTGGAAAAGAACACACTACTCTTTTCTTTCTCTTTTCTTTCTCTTTTCTCTCTCTCTCTCTCTCTCTCTCTCTCTCTCTCTCTCTCTCTCTCTCTCTCTCTCTCTCTCTCTCTCTCTCTCTCTCTCTCTCTATTCTGCTCAGTAGTCTTTTCCCACAATTCACGAAGTATTTATAAGGCATCAGACATCCTTTAAATTAATGTAACACCTCATGATTTCTTTCCTGAAGGCAAAAGATCGTTTTATGACCTCGTCAGTGTAATGTATTTCTTAAAGGTTCTCTCTCCGGCTTTCATGAAGTATAAATCACAGGAAAGTATTCAAAGTTTAGACTTTAAGGAGGCTTTTATATTTTTTCTCGGGAAAAAAATATAAAAGGTTTTGATTCCACTGCTATGTAAAAGGATCA
>NC_051391.1:54254445-54261945 GCF_015228065.2 Penaeus monodon
ACCAACCATTACTGATTCATCTTTCCCCCACTCTCACTCCCTGATTCCAGCCCCCTCCTTAGTACCCCCGACTATTTCTCACTCCCTCACACACCCAGATAAACTTACATGCTTACTCCCTCGGTCTTTCACTCCTTCACTCCTGCTCCCTTCGTATTTCACTCCCCCACCTCCACGCCCTCGGTCCTTCACTCCTTCACCCCCACTACCTCGGTCCTTCACTCCCCCACTCCCACTCCCTCGGTCCTTCACTCCCCCACCCCCACTCCCTTGGTCTTTCACTCCCTCGGTCTTTTACAACTCGTCTTTATATGACTCCCACCCCTCCCTGCGGCCCTCAGGCACTTGTAACTCCTCACTCACAAACTCTTAAACTCTCCTTAACCCCCCCCCCCATATCACTCCCAAAGTCCCCCACTTTTTTCCGTAATTCGTTAACTACGAGCACTTCCAGGGCAACATTCAATTCCCCCATTCCCCACATCCCTAAGTAACATCACCCAAACACTCCTTACTCCTTATCCCCCCCCCCCCCATAAACACTCATTTCCTCTTATCCCCAAGCATCCCCCTAACTCCCCACTCCTTTCTACTCCTCCCCTTCCCACCCTTCTCCTCCTCCTCATCCTCATCCTCCCCCATCTCCTCCTCCCTCTCCTCCTCCTTACCCTCCTCCTACTCCTCCACCTCCTCCTAAATCTCCCTCCCCCCCCCCACACACACACACAAGCGTCTCTGCAGCTGTCTCAATCTTGAAGGCCGAAGAACCTCAAACGGCCAGCGAACTGATGCATCCCTAGGTCTTCCGGAGAGCAATTGCAGACGCGGGGGTTGTGTGGGGGGCGGAAGGGGTAGGGCAGGAAGAGCATTAGAATACAGAGCGAAAGCGATAATGTGCCAGATTGCGGTCCCGCCTTCCCTCGGCTTTCGCGCAGGGACGGAAGGATGGGGGGGAGGGGAGGTGGAGATGAGAAGGTATTGCTTCTATATATTTATCTATTCTTAAAAAATGCAAACGTAAATATATATATATATATATATATATATATATATATATATATATATATATATATATATATATATATATATATATATATATATATGTATGCATGTAAGCACGAATCTATGTGTATTTGTGTTTCTGTATGTGTGTGTGTGTTTGCACCTCTGTAAATATATTAGATTTTTGTCGCAAATTTCTTTTTTTTTTAAGCGTCAAGGGAATTTTGTAGAAATTTATTTGAGTGTAGGATATTTGAAAATGAAAATCATGTCAACAGAAAAATCTTGAATATTGTTTGATATCTTTCCTAAGTCTCTACAATAGTATTAATGAAATCACATTAATTGATTTTATCAGAGCACCTGCATTTAAGATTCCAAGGAATCAAATTAGTTACGTTTAGGTCCATGTTGTTAAAAGGCCTCGTTTGTAAGTTCATTTTGTATGCTGTATGCCGATTATAGAGTCCTTTAAAATATTCTGGGTTAAATTATTTTTATGACTATGTGTTTTATGTAAATGTACAAGGAATAAAAACACATGCAGAGAGAGACGGGAGGAGATATTGAGAAAGATGGAAAGAAAGAGAGAGAGGGAGGGAGAGAGAGAGAGAGAGAGAGAGAGAGAGACAGAGAAGAGAGAGAGAGAGAGAGAGAGAGAAAGGGAGGAGGATGAAGAGACAGCACACGAAAACAGGGATATTTGCACATGCAATTATAATAAAGTACATTATCATATTTTAATCAAATGATTCTGCGAAATAAGTAGGATGATCCCCATTGTCGGTGAACTTGGTTCAGAGGGGAAGGAGGCGCGGAAAAGGCAATGAGGAAATGCAGCAGATTGCAGGCATGCGTAGAAAGGGCGGTGGGCAAGGAGGAAAGGGAAAGGAAAGGGGAAGGAAGGAATAAGCGATGAGGAAAAGAGAGAAGGGACCCTGCCAAGGAGGCAAGGAGGAGGGAAGTCGAGAGAAAGAATGATTGGAAGGGGGAGCGGGTCAAAAAGGATCTAGACGAGAGCCCGAAAAGGTGGGGGCATGGGTGTGAACCGATTAGTAGAGGCCGAAGAAATGGGTTTGGTAGGAGGAGGAAGAAAAAGGGGAAAGGAGGGTAAAACGGAGGGAGGGGAGGGAGAGGAGCGAAAGAGAAAGGAGGGAGGGAAAGGGGCAAAGGAGAAGGGAGGGAGGGAGAGGGGCGAAAGAAAAGGGAGGGGGGGAGGGGGGGGAAAGAGAGGGGGGAGGGAGAGGGGCGAAAGAGAAGGGAGGGAGGGAGAGGGGCGAAAGAGAAGGGAGGGAGGGAGAGGGGCGAAAGAGAAGGGAGGGAGGGGGGGGGGAAAGAGAGGGGGGGAAAGGACGAGAGGGGGAAAGGGAAATGAAGAAGGGAGGAGGGAAAAGAAAATGGGAGGGAAGGGAAAGGGGGGGGAAATGAAATAGGATGGTGGAGAGAGGAAGGAGGGGAAATGAAATAGGATGGTGGAGAGGGGAAGGAGGAGAGGAGAGAAGGAGAAGAGGAAAAGAGAGGGAAGGGGACAGATGACGGGAGTGAAAAGGAAGAGGAAAGTGGAAAAGACGAATGAGAAAGAGAGAAGAGGAAGAAGGGGAGGAATGAGGGGAAAAGTAGAGAAAGAGAATGGCTAAAGGATGAAGGAAAGGGAAGAAGGGAAAAGTGGAGAAGGGGAAAAGAAAAAAATAGAGGAAGTACATATATGTGTGTGTGTGTGTGTGTGTGTGTGTGTGTGTACGTACGTAGATATATGTATGTATGTGTGTGTGTGTATAATATAAATTTTATAATATTATAATATAATAATATTATATATATATTTTATATTATATATAATATATATATATTATATTTTGTGTGTGTGTGTGTGTGTGTGTGTGTGTTGTGTTTTGTGTGTGTGGTGGTGTGGTGGTGTGGGTGTGTGGGGGTGTGTGTGTGGTTTTGTGTGTGTGGTTTGGGTGTGTGTGTGTGTGAAATGTATGTTTTGTATGTATTTTGGGGTGTGTGTGTAGTATATATATATTTTATATATATATATAATATATATATATATATATTTATTATATATTATAGATAATTTATATATATATATATATAATATATATATATATATAATATATATATTTATATATATATACATTATATATATTATATATTATATATAATTAGTTATATATAAAATATATATATATATATATAATTTCTATTTGTGTAAATCCACTTGTGTGTGTAGGTGTTTGTATGATTTTGATTATGATGCAGAATATAAAATGAATTTCAAAATTCAACCCTAGAACGCATTTGCCAGTACAGAAAAATGACTTGTTTTATTACTCATGAAAAGTCAAACGTCTCATTTACGATTACACGCCCGTGATTGTGAAGTGTTTCTTTTTTTTCTTTTCTCTTTCTTTCTCTATATTTATCTATCTCTCAAACTCTCTATCATTCTCTCTCTCTCTCTCTCTCTCTCTCTCTCTCTCTCTCTCTCTCTCTCTCTCTCTCTCTCTCTCTTTCTCCTTTCCCCTCTCTGTCTGTCTCTATCTTCTTCTCTCTCTATCTATCCATTTATATTTCTTTCACTATCTCTCTCTCTATCCATCTATCTATCTATCTATATGTGTATATATATATATTAAAATAAAATATTATATATATTATATAAAATATATATATAATATATAATATATGTATATATGTGTAAAAATAATTTTAAAATTATATATATATATATATACCTTTCTTCCAATATCTCTCTCCATCCGTCTTTCTCTCCCTCCCTCTCTCTATCTATCTATCTATCTTATTAATGATTTATCTGTCTTCTACTCCTTGTCACGTCAGTGATTGTGGATTACTTATTTTTGCTTTTCCTTTTTCTCTCTGTCTCTCTCTCTCTTTCTATCTATCTATCTATCTATGTCTGCTATCTAACTTTCACTGTCTCTCTATCTATCTATCTATCTCTCTATATTTATACCCATCTCTCTCTCTCTCTCTCTCTCTCTCTCTCTCTCTCTCTCTCTTCTCTCTCTCTCATCTCCCCTCTCTCTCTCTCTTTCTTTCTCTTTCTCTCTCTCTTTCTCTCTCTCTCTCTCCCTCTCTTTTTCTCATAGTATCTCACGGAAGTGTTTTTACCATTTTCATATTTTTTTGTGGTGTTGTGTGTGTGTGGTGTGGTGTGGTGGTGTTGCTTTTCTTTCCACTTGCAACCATCGTTTGCCCGCAAATATCTTTGATTGTCGCTCAGTTTGTTTTTGGGTTTTTCCTCTTCCTCTGTTTCCTATACCATCTCTGTCAGCAAGTTTTCTCAATATTTTTACTTTTCATCAATGACCAATAAACTTAGTTTCCTTTTTTTCCAAGATGTCCAACAGCCGGTCTTTACAATTTATTTTTCTCAGCACTTCATTCGTTTTCTTTTCTGTCCAGTTAATGCGTAGTACTCGTCTGTAACATCATAGTTCAAAACTATTAACCTTTTTCTTGTCTATCTTCTTCAGCACCCAACACTAGAACCATATGGACGCAATAGGGAAAAAATAATGAGTTCATAACCTCAGCTTTGGTCCGTAAGGTAATGTTGGTCTTTCCAGATGTTATTGAGAGCAACTGTGGCGTTTTGGCAATGGCAATTCTTCTTTTATCCCGGTGAATCATCATATGTATTAGTTAAAACAGCTCCAAGATAAGTGAACTCTTTCACATTTTCTACAACCACTCCATTGATTGTAACATGTTCATCATCGTCATTGCCGGTTATCTTCGAATCTTCATAGTTCTTAGTTTTTGGCATTAAGAAATAACCAGCCTTTTTGCTTGCTTCTCTAACTTTTTCTAGTAGTTGTAGTTTAATAATATGCTGGGAATTAAAACTATATCATCGGCGTATCTTAGATTTTATTTTTTTGTATCCTCCAACATCTACAGTTCTTTCAAATTCTCTAGAGACCTCTCATAATTGCTTTAGAATAAAATAAAAAGGTGCGAACACAGAAGGGAACCATGTCGTATTCCTTGGTTGACTCGAACCATTTGTTAACCCATAAATGGTTCTTTTAGTTGTTGTTGTTGGTCATACATAGCTTTTATTAGTTGGTGATTGTTTTGGAAATTTCATATCGTTCATGTTATTCCAGAGGATATCGTGATCAGCAGTATCAAAAGCCCTCGAGTAATCGATGAAACACAGGTATAGGTCTTTCTGACGTTCTCTATTTTTCTCTATGATCAGTTTTAGATTTAGAATTGGTTCGGTACCTTTCCAGGGCGAAAAACCCGCTTGTTCGTCGCAATTCTTCTCTTAACTTTAACTTCATTCTTTCAGCAATAATTTTAATTTCCAACAAAATTTTGCTGCTCTAACTTATTAATGCAATTGTCCTGTTATTGTTGCATTGGAGTGTGTCACCTTTTTTAGGTATGGGAGTAAAGACTAACTTTACCCAGTCTTCTCGCCATCTTCTTTCATTCCAAATTTTCGTATAAAGTTTGTAGAAGTATTCAATACTTTCCAGCATTCTTGATTAGTTCTGCTGTTATTTCATCTATTCCCGGGCTCTTGTTATTCTTTAATTCTTTTATGGCTTTTATAACTTCGTTTAGCAGTGGCGGTGGTTCATCTTCGCTGTCATTGAGTCTAATTAATGTTGTTGCTAAATCTTTATTCTTTTTGCATAAGTTGGAACAATATTGATTCCATTTATCTTTGACTTCTTTTCCATCACATAAAAAAAGTCATCTTCAGTTTTGATAGTGTCCATTGTAGGTTTAAATTTTCGTATATTGTTTCGTACTTCTTGGTAGAGTTCTTTAGTTGTCTTATTGATAGAACAGTTTTCAATTATCTGGCAATGTTCATTTAAATATTTTTCCTTATCTCGTCGCAATAATCTTTGAATTTTTGTACTTTGTTTTTTGTAAATTACTTCTTCAACTGGATTATTGATACCCTTTGATTTTAGGCATCTTCTTGTTTCAATTTTACTTAGTGTTTCTTTAGATATCCAGGGGGGAAATTTTTCTTTTCTTTTTGGCGATAGTTTCTTAAGCAGCGCTCAGCAGGAGTTCTTTTCCTTCTTCCCACATCTCATTTGGTGTTTCGTCATCTTCACATTGATTGAGCAATTCAAATTTGTTTGACACTGTAATTCTGTAATTGTTGTCAAGAATTTTGTAGTCGAGCTTTAGAGGTGGTGTTGGACGCTTTATCTTTTTGAGTTTTATTTGAAAGTCGATAGTCAGTAGTTGGTGGTCACTGTTGCAGTCGGCACCAGGTCTTATCTTGGCATTTTTTAAACAACTTTTCCATTTCTGGTTCAACACAATGTAGTCAATTTGGTTTCGTGTCCTTTCGTCTGGTGAAAAACACGTGTGCAAATGTCTTGGGTGGTGTTGGAACAATGTGTTGGCTATAACTAAATTATTGTCCTAAGGGAATTCAATAAAATTTTCACCTCTTTCATTTATATCTCCCAAAACCAAATTCCACAGATGTCATTTTTAGATCATTTTTGCTACTTGGCGTTTAAGTCTCCCATAATTACTTTTACATCTCTGTTTGGGATTGTGTCTAAAGTTTTTTGTTGAGTGTTATATAAAAAAAAATCCATTTTTTCATCACTTGCAATGTGGTTTGGGGCGTAGCATTGTATAATACTAAGTTATGAGGTTTGTTGTATTCTGACTTTTATAACGCGATCATTATTGGGTGTACCCAATTAGTGCATTGCAGTTTTTCGTGAGAATCATAGCAACTCCGTGACTATAATTTTCCCTTCTTTTTCCAGAAAAAAAAAACTGTCTTGTTTTCTTTAGTTTTTAAAATTCCATTACTTTTCCAATTGGTTCTCACTGATTCCTAGTATTTGAATGTTGTATCTATCCATTTCGTTACAGACAGTATGCAATTTACCCATCTCTTTCATTTTCCTTACGTTCCACATTCCGATTTTTAATGTGTTTCTTAAATGGACATGTTTTCTTTGTCTTCTTTGTCTTCCAGATGCATGTTTAACATTGTCAGCCTGGTTGCCCACTGAACAACGCGCCCCTTGATAACCCACGCGACGGGCGATGTGGTATGAATTATCATTTCTGTATTTAATCATCGGTGTAGAGGTTTGTCAGGAGAAAAGAAAAGTTGAGTGGAATCCCCCAGGCTCCTTCTCAACTCGCAGTCTCCAACTAACTAGGAGGAACTATCTCTGCCGCTTTGAAACAGTTACACTGCAATACGCCAGACATATTGTTTAGTGAAACCAGTAATCAGTAGAACCGAAGGTGTTTTCACCAGATATCCACTGCCCTGCTGCCGACAGCTTCACCGCAACCCTGGCATAGGGAGCTAATAGGGTGCTATTCTTGTTCAAGGGAACCCCAGGGTGCAGTTTATTGTCTTACCCAGGACTACATATATATATATATATATATATATATATATATATATATATATATATATATATAATATATATATATATATATATATATACAAAG
>NC_051391.1:54289445-54291945 GCF_015228065.2 Penaeus monodon
ATAATCTCTGTGTATTTTGGGAATAATATTGTATATATCGCGAAAATATACTCTGAACAGTTAGACAATGCTTCTAAGTATAGAACCCATACTTCTATATCAGGACTACAATCAAAACAAACTATGAACCGGGTAAATAGCCAACGACAATTAACCGAAAAGGAGTGACAGTAGTTATGGTTCTGAATCCTAGCAAATAAGTGTACTGTTCGTGTTTACTCGAGAAAAGCGAACCAGCTAAGACGTATGAAGAACGAGTTAATCATTAGCAGATTGAGATTACGAAGCTGTGTGTGTATGTTGGTCCTATCGTAATGTTTGAGTATGGGTTTAATTGCGTGAATGATAGTAAACGTTAATGCATCATTTTATGAAAAGAGATAGTGGATTCATACTTGATTTTCTTTCTTTCTTGTTCTTTTCTTTTAGTACACAAGATTGGGTGATTCCGTTCATCATTTTTTCTAATTGTGTGTGTGTGTGTGTTGTGTGTGTTGTGTGTGTGTGTGTGTGTGTGTGTGTGTGTGTGTGTGTGTGTGTGTGTGTGTGTGTGTGTGTGTGTGTGTGTGTTCAAGCACCTAATTTTATTACCGTGAAGAAAATAATGCTACTATGTCACATCATGTCCACAAAGACTTTGAAACAGTCCTATTGGTAAAGCCTTTTTCATATTACCCTTTATTTGAATATAAATGCACATAACTCGGTTTTGCAAGAAAATGTTCTGCTTTCCGCTTTATTTTACAAGTGTTATGGCGCAGAACTAATTTAATTTGTACACAGCCAGTGAAATGGAATATGTAGAGAAGTAATCTCTGTTTCGTAAGTATCAAATTACATTAACCTAGTTATTGTAATCGAAGCTGCTGTGTTTATAAATACCTATTTACCTATTTATCTTTCTGTGTGTGTGTGTTTGTGTGTGTGTGTGTGTGTGTGTGTGTGTGTGTGTGTGTGTGTGTGTGTGTGTGTGTGTGTGTGTGTGTGTGTGGTGTAAACATAGGCAATGAATACACAACACACACACACACACACACACACACACACACACACAAACACACACACACACACACAAACACACACACACACGTTACTAGGGTATATTTATATAACGAAATAAAAATATTTCAAATTAATACTCCCAGAAAAGTAACATAAAACCAGTTTTACATGTACCCACATACCATACACCGGTCTTTTTATTGTTTAAATGAAGGCATAATAACAGAAACAAATAAATATATTAAAAGTTTGGCTTTACGTTTAGCATGGTGATAAAACCAGTAAAATAGTGTTCAATGTGTATTTTTCGTACAAGTGAATACGTACAAATAATAATGATAATAATAATAATGATAAAAAAATTATCAATTTTTAGCTAACTTCCTAGAAATTCGTTCAAGGGACATGCGTGATTAATTAACGATAATCATTTTCTGTCCCTGATTTGACTGATGAAAAGATTTTGTTTACGTCATTCTGACTGGTTGCCCTTCCTAACCGTCGATTCCTGGGTAGGATTCGAACTCCTGTATAAAGACGCAAGAAATTCTTGGATTTTATGATTCACATTGTTTCGATCTGTCCACATGAGCTTACCTTTTACATTTAGTGTGTACTTTTGTTAGTAGATATGAATTTAGGAACATTATTTGTAAAGATTATGTAGTTGGATGATGTCACGAAAATATACAGTCTTCTATAAAATCGGCTTTACCATTTATTTCTCAGTTACGAAGACCGTTCCAAAATGCCAGACTGATTGATTATTTAAAATTATCTGCCGCATCAACAGCTAAAGTCATTAGCGGCGAATACCTTGTGGGATTAAAATGTTAAAATATTTAAAACGCTTAAAAATCTAACAATAAAAAATCAAGTTTCTCATAAGGAAAAATATAATTCGGACGCAGTTTTGACAACAAACGCCGCCACGAAATGTGTTACTTGTTCTTGTTTTGAGTTTCGAACAACCAAGAAAATCAACAGAATCAGATTCGGAGTCAAGAAAAAATCCGACAACGGATTAAATTAACAGAACGCTGTCACTCATCGCCATGATTGGTTTGCTTGCACCCGCCACTGCAAGCACAAGACAGCAAGCGGTCGTTTTCACTTCGAGTCAGTGGGATCGGTGCTTTTCTCAAGGCTAAGCTTGCTCTTATTTGCTCGCCGAAGGAAAGGCCTAAAGTTGGATACCAACCTGTCGTAGATCGTAGCTTTTGAAAACCATTCGCGGCCTTTGAAACCCAACCCATGTACTCACGAAATACGATGACTGGATATCAAAATATTAGCTGACTACCGAAAATCCAAACATAACAGCCTGTTTTATCATATTAAGCTTATGTGTTATATATCAACGACCTTATTAAATATCCAGGCGACCCACTGATTAAGTTCTAAAATATAACACATAGAAATAAGGAAATAAATTATTTTGCCATGTAGTCCATATCAAAACCCAGTGAACTAAAAACTATCTAAAGGCTTACATAAT
>NC_051391.1:54309445-54311945 GCF_015228065.2 Penaeus monodon
ACGACGCTGAAGGAGAGCCTGTTCGATCCTCTCACCCAAATGCATACTATCGGCTTACCTGCCACGATCCATCTCAATTTCGCCTGTCGTTTCTCTCTCCAATTGACAACGGCGAAAGTGAAATATTTTTCGGATATTGGGACGTACCTGCTGTCGCTTCACTACGGTGCATCTCTTGAGTCTGCTGTGTGATCATCTTTCTTAGGGAATGCGTACTTAAGGGGAACGATGGCAGATTTTCGGTATAACCGTAGGGCGTTTATAATGAGGGTTCTTTTGGCTCTATCGTGGTTGTATCACTTTCGAAATGACAGAAAAAGCCATTTCCCAAAATATATCGCATCTTCTGCTCCATGACACTGATACTGGTTCCCCGTGGCTTTTGATGTAATGTCATCTAAATGGATCCTGCTGCAATGCCTAAATTATTCTGCCTTAATATACAACGTATTTCCTCGGAGAATGATTCTGCCCTTGCAATAAATCATCGCTAGGTTAATAAATGGTTCGCAATATCTATTTTAATTTTCACAGACGTGTGTACTGGTGGTTCGTAGCGGAGATGAAGGCAAAGACGCAAGAGGAGACAGCAAGAGAAGATAACTTTTGCTACCATACCAAACAAACAAACGAACAAAAAGAAAATTATTATCCAAGTCAAGGCCAGCATTCGAACTCCTCATTATTTTTGTCTCAAACACTCCCGAAACGTCTCATGGGCCTTCCATGAGTGGAATATTTTTAATCAATTATACTCCCCAATTAAAAGGCAGTGAATTCAAGAGAATCCCGAGCAGATATTGTGGTACTAGTGTGAATATTATTCGATACATCATATTCATGGTATATTCTATTAGATTCTCGAGAACGGACGCTTAGTATTGTCCCTTGTATTATGTCTAATAAACAAACATATAATAATGATAGCACTATATCTTTGCGGTAAAATTAACATGCAAGCCAATTCCCTTATATATATATCACAAAACTGACATTAATACCTGGTCTATTGCATCGTTTGATGTAGAAAATTACGCTTCCGTTGATCATATCAACACAGAATTGCGTTTCTGCCAATATACATGTTACTGTCTTGTGTGAAAAATACATCACCATGTGTGTATATATATAATTCTTGAAATAAAGAGAAAAAAATACAGCCGCTAACTGAAACAAGACCAGGTAAATGATAAAAGAGGAGATTAACTTGACAGAGTAACCTAATCAATAATCACGAGTAATCATCTCAAACCAGGTATTTGCTCATTATATGTAAACCGAGAGTTCTTTCCATGGTTTGTTCATATAACATGACAACTCGTACTACTTGTGAATGATGAATTTCCTGGCTTAGTGAATAATGCTGGCGAGCGAATGATCTAGTTGGAGAATTAGTAAGACTAATCAGGTTGTCAGTTTAGAATGCATATGTAAGTAGAGTTATAAGTAAGGTTATATGTAGTTCGTTTTCTCTCCCACAAAGAAAAAAAAATGGATTCCGCTGAAGTTTTAAATTAACTTTTTTCTTGTTTTTGTCTTTTTGGTTTGTTTGTTTGTTTTAATGAAACCGAAAGTAAGTGCAAATATTTATTTTTTGAGCAATAGTGAATTTCGAGGAAATTCTAGGCTGAAGATTTATGATGATAATTAGGTTAACTCATGAGGATACTTGTGTAAGTCAAGATAACATGGACTTCATATTCCCTCTCGAAAAAATTAAACGACAAGGTGACTTCAAATTTGTTTTCTGTATTAATTACATTTTATATCTTATTATTAGTTTTCGTGTCTCAGTGCTGTAATGTTTGGGATTCACCAATGGCACTTTAAAACCTACTACTCATTATGTTAAACAGGTCATTCTTCAAAAATATATATATTTCTATCAATATATTTAGAAGTGCGGAATGCTAGAGAAAAAAACGTTTCGAAAACCCAGAGCATATAAATAACTACGCGGTAAATACGAAAGCACATCTAATGCGCATCAACACTTGTGATACTCGTGCCTTTGTATATAAATAACTACAAGGTTGATAGATATGAAAGCACATCTAACACGCAGCAACACTTGTGAAACTACTCGTGCCTTTGTATATAAATAAATACAAGGTTAATAGATATGAAAGAACATTTAACAGCCAGCAGCACTTGTGAAACTACATTTGCCAATGTCCCCCCTTAATCCCATCACCTCAGCTTATGTATCAGTATAACCTTCAAAAGAACAGTAATAAATTTCCATCAGCGAGGCCGTAAACGATAAAGGTAATGACTCACATGTTCCACGAAACAAGTCCAATTAAAAAATAACACCTGTAACGCTTGTGAAAACATCTAAGGTTACAGACGCTGCTCCAGATGCCCCCACTCACACGAGAATTCACTAATATAATAACAGCCTTGACATACGGACTTCACGCCTGCGTTTTAGAGAGGAGGCGTCCCCTGTTTTCGTCAAGTTTTCAAGGTAGGTTCTGGGTTTTTCTGTAGAAATGTT
>NC_051391.1:54331945-54334445 GCF_015228065.2 Penaeus monodon
TGAATTTTCGTATACATCTTTGACATGTAAATGTCAGAATTTGTTTCGTTATTGCTTATAATAAATATCTTTTCTTTGGAGTCGATGACATTGTCATCATGATTTTTGGGATTAGTTAGGTCTTTCTGCACACGTACAAGATTAAAATTTGAGCTTAAATTTAAAGCCTGATCCGGAGGTGAACTAAAAGTTAATCTTGGACGCTGCCACTGCGCATTCGCAATAGAGATCTGGATTAATCTTTAATGCAGGATTAACTTTTACGGTGCGTTCAAAAGACGCCTATACTTAATTCTTTATCAAATGGATTATACCACTGTGCTCTAAAAGCGGCTCGCTCAGTAAGTTCTTGTAAGTATATTATCTAAAGTTGATGTAAGTATATTATCTATGTGACTGTTTATGTTTATATCCTACTGATTAATCATAGATAATATTTTTTTAACTCTTTTTACTCGTTTTCCATTTATGAAATATTTTGTAAAAGTGATAATAATTTTGCGTTGACATACCCAAAGTATCTTTTGCCATAGAAGAATCTTTCTTCTTATTTTTTTTCTTTCTTTTTCTTTTTTGAGATTTTAGTGCATTCTCTATCACAATTATCTGAGCACATCCATATGATGCCTTAACTATGACCACATGATCATGTGTGTGTGTGCGTGTGTGTGTGTGTGTCTGTCTGTGTGTGTGTGTGTGTGTGTGTTGTGTCTGTCTGTCTGTCTGTGTGGGTGGGTGTGTTTATGTGTATGTAAAGAGGTAGAGAGAGAGAAAAGAAAAGGGATATACCAATCTAATTCTCATTTACCCTTCGCATTAAAATCATGTGTAATAACAACGAATTATCTTCAGTGTAGCAGTGGTCCTAACCCTCATTATAGAGACACGTTGTTACACTTCACTAAAGCCTTTCACAGTCCTTGTCGAGCGAGCGTATCGAATTCCTTCACAGACGATACTCAGCGCAATAAGAAAACATTGCTCATTAGACCACGAAGATCGCCTCATTAGTATTTGATAGTCTTAATTAAATCTTCCCTTGAACACATCTACTCTAACTAGCCCCCAGTGACTGTATATTTTTATTCAATAAAGTTAAAAGAACAATTTTGTAATACACCCGTTTGGACGATTTGCATAATGTGAATCTATATGAATCTTCTTTCTTTCTTTCGTATTTTTCATTAATTTAGGTCGGTATTATTAGTACAATCTCTCTCTCTCTCTCTCTCTCTCTCTGTGTATGTGTGTATATATATATAGATATATATGTGTGTGTGTGTGTTTATGTATGTATGTATGTATAGATATATTATATATATACATGCTTACACACATACACACACACCATTTATAATATATATATATATATATATATATATATATATATATATATATATATATATATATATATATATATATATATATATATATATATAAACGCGGTTCAGCTGACTTCCCCTAGACACCTGCGTTTGACATCTCAAGGCGATATGTCGTTTTCTTGCTGTGAGATCCGGCTATAGCCAGCAGTCGGAACGCAGGCATTCTTTAAAAGTGCCACGAGGATTGGAGTCCAGTGCTCTATTCACTGGACCATCGCAATAGTATATCTGTATATGTCTCTATGTATATATATACGTATATGTGTGTGTGTATGTGTGTGTGTGTGTGTGTGTGTGTGTGTGTGTGTGTGTGTTGTGTGTGTGTCTATATTTTATATATATATATATATATATATATATATATATATATATATATATATATATATATATATATATATATATATATACATATGTGCGTGTATATATGTATACACACACACACACACACACACACACACACACACACACACACACACACACACACACACATATATATATATATATATATATATATATATATATATATATATATATATCGTTCTCTTCCAGTCTTTTTCTCTTCTTTCTAGTCTTCTTTTCTCCTCTTCCCTTCCCACTTCCTCGCTCCGTGACTCTGTCCAATTTTTAGTGAGACAGCCTAAATCTAAGTTTGAAAGTTGAGCTGTTATCTTTCTTTCTGCTTACACGAGTCCTATAAGCGAAAAGTAAATTAACTTGTCAAAGCGAACTTTAATACAGGAAGCCATTCAGTTGTTGCCGTGGATCCGTGACACGCGCGGTCTGCCTTAAATTTTAAGTGTTCACATAATCTTAAGAATCTGAATTGAACAAAATCCCGTATTATTGAGTTCATATCTGGTTTCTCGTTGACTAATTCGAGTGTTATGATACAACTGCAACACTGTATATACTCTCATTTAGTTATATCAGCTCTGTACATCACGTAAATCTGTCAAAGTTCAAATGAATGACGAATGTCAAGCATGAAATATGATAAGGGGTATCTATGCTTCTTTATTTCATATTTAAAGCATTGTCAGTGGTAACATTTGGTTTAAAATGAATCATTGCCTCAAAGATGTGAAAGTCCTTTAAGAGGGCTGATCTAAGGGAAT
>NC_051391.1:54351945-54356945 GCF_015228065.2 Penaeus monodon
GTGTCTGGGTGTTGTGTTTGTGTATGGTGTGTGTGTGTGTGTGTGTGTGTGTTGTGTGTGTGTGTGTGGTATGTGTGTGTGCGTGCGTGCGTGCATGCGTGCATGTGTGAGTGCGCGCGCGCGCGGGTGTGTGTGAGTGTGTGTGTGTGTGTGAGTGTGTGTGTGTGTGTGTGTGCCAGAACCGGACTTCGAGTAACATTCCTTTACAAGAACCTAAAGCGCCATCCTAAAAGGATTAGGCTTCCTCGGAGGCTAAACTTATTTGATCTTTTGCAGTAGGAAGAGAAGGTAGAAAACTAGACCGAGTTTTCATAACTTTTCTAGCTTTATGCTTAGCCTTTGGGGGAATCATGTCCCTTGCAAACATCAGTCATGCATTAGAATCATGCATTTCTGACGCTGCTTAACGCTGGTTATCACCGAAGGGGAAAAAATAGATCAGCTGTTTATTTGATTTTTTTCCAACAAGGGAATCAGGAATCTCATATATGATTTTCCTCTCATATTTTTTTTTTTTTTTTATTATTCCCATTAGGCGAATTATCAATCACTTGATGATGGTTTCGGCATAATGCAGTGTGGTCTACCTCAGAAAAGTTTTGAATCAATTTCGTTACCCAGTTTTAAAATTATTGCAAAATTTGCCTTCTTTATAGTCTTATGTACTACTGTTCAATATATCTGTGGTCAACAATATATCTTTTTCGAATATGAAGTCAGTGTTCCCATAAACATAATATCAGTGTTCCCATACAAATTTTATTATTGCCATAGCTTAAAGGTTACCTGCGAAGATGTGTCGATGTTTTCTAATTATTGTGTTTTCTGTACTAATAAATCATGCCATATACTTCGCAACTCTTCATTTATTCAACCAAATCAGAAAATCGCAGTTTGCACTCAGAGAAACGATAGTTATGATGCCCGCCGCCAGGGGAAGGTGATGACGTAGTTTGTGCTCTTCAGTTTCGTTCATTCAACACGATGGCGGAAAGTTGCAGCAGAAGAATTTGAGGAAATAGAAGCACTTTCGCGACAATCCGAAAGCGGGAGGGAGGGAGGAGGTTGATGAAGAGAATGGGAGAGAAACAGAGAGAGAGAGAGAGAAGGAGGGAGGGAGGGAGGGAGAAGGAGGGAGGGAGGGAGAGACAAAACGATAAATAGAGAGGAAGGGAGGGAGGGATATATATATATATATATATATATATATATATATATATATATATAGAGAGAGAGAGAGAGAGAGAGAGAGAGAGAGAGAGAGAAGAGAGAGAGATAAAGGAAGAGATAAAGATAGGGAGGGAGGTAGAAAGAGAGAATGTATGTCAGTGTGCACTGTGGCTGTATATTGTCTCTACTCTATCTATCCTGCTATCTATCTCTCTATCTATCTATCTCTCTCTCTACCTCCCTCCCTTCCTTTCCCTTTACCTCCCCTTCTCTCTCCCTCCATCCCTCTCTATTTCTCTCCCTTTCTCTCCCTCTGCTACTCTGGGGGAATTCTGTGGGCTGAAATGTGCGATTTTCTGATTTGGTCGAATAGATTCAGAGTTGCGAAGTATATGGCATGATTAGTTTATACAGAAAACACAAATTAATTTAAAAACTTCGACACTCTTTCTCAGATTACCTTTAAACTACAAAGAAAACAGAGGTTGATCAAATTCATTCATTTGGCTACCTCTACCCGTAATCATAATAAATAAATATATAAAAATAAAAGCGCCGGTGTTCTGACATATAACTGAAGAGGATTACGTATATTCGATATTTTGTACATGAAAAAAAAAATCATATTAAATCATCACCATGCAATTATAACGGTATTTTCATATTGAAAAACCCTGATTGCACACACGGCCTTGCCAAGGGAAAAATAATTCGTTAAATCATTCCCCGCTTGCACCGACGTCATCACACAGACAAAAATGCCAAACAGCGGATTGATAATATAACTAGAACTGTCACCCAAGCCAGAAAGAGATAAGGATAAGATATTATAATTCTATTTATCTCTTTCCAATAGATGCGAGACGTCAGATTGTACCCAACGCATCGATGTAATAAGGGTTCTGTTATATCGAAGTTACAAGTAGAATAGAATCGAATACCTCTACGTTATTTTTATTGAGCTAAAACGGTTTTAATTATATCATGTTTAAATTTTTAGATCTTGATTTTTTTCACGATTTGTGGATTTGTATGGGTGTGCTATGCTCTTGTGTTTTCGTTTTCATTAAGATCACATTTTCTTACTTAGATACTTTCTATATTTGAAGTCAGAGTGACAATACGGTACTGTGACTGGAATACTTTTACTTATCATATTTCTGTTATTTAACAATAACCTAAGTGTTTATCTCTCACAACTATATTTTTTTTTATGAAAAGGACTACACACTACTACGTATGTCTTTTTTTTTTCAAATAATGAAAGTACGGTAATGATGATATATAATGTTCACGTAACAAAATGACAAGCTTGCACTTCAGAGTTAAATGCTACAAATAAATTAATTTGCATCTGCATATAACCATGTATCCCTGAGAAATGCTTAGTCGACCTTGTTGATTTCATTCACTTTATGCGAATAGTCTAGACAGCTTAATTAAATGTGGAAGTAGTATGTTGTGTGTAAATGAGCTCAGTTTGTTTTGAGAAATCTCTCTTATATGAGAGAGAATGCAGATACAGTTCCCGAAAGCTCTATATACTTGAAACAGCTGGAAAATTGCCCAGGGAAACAGCATTACCATTTCAAGAGAAAGCCAACACACATAAAAATAGTACACATACACGTTACACACACCCACGCCAGTCGCATGTACATACATAATTGCATTAACATTTCACAATGTTTGCTTACATTTTCACTTCTTGGAATTTAGTTGGGTTTTCATTGTCTTCAAGTTCTATTCCACGAAAGAGAAAGGAGAGAGGAGCAGTTTTATGCCTAAATTCCTGGTAATGAAATAATGGTATTTAATTGCGCCGTGTCCATTTTACTTTACACCTTCTTGGTATTCAAAAACTCCTAGGCTGTCCATGACCTATTTTTATTCAGGATGCTTTTAAGATTCTATAAACAGTAAGTGTTGCCAGAAGCGTAAGAAGAATGAAGCGAAAAACACTTTTCAATTTTTACATATTTTTATGCTTCTTATCACAAGCATTAATTCTAAGAACAATAAGGTTTTCTTGTTAACATGCTAAATTTAGATGGAGCGTTAAAAGATGGCTGTCTCTATGCAATAAGAATGCAGTGCAAAACGCAAGTAAAGAAGGATACTATTTATGTGAAGACTATTGTGTTCAGAGGACTGGTGTGTGTGTGTGTGTGCGTGTGTGTGTGTGTGTGTGTGTGTGTGTGTGTGTGTGTGTGTGTGTGTGTGTGTGTGTGTGTGTGTGTGTGTGTGTGGGCGGGTGCGTGCATGCATGTATGATATCTATATCTATATATCTCTATTTACCTTTCTGTCTATCTACTTCAACCCTACTGATGTTATTACAAATTATTTCAAATATAACATTGGTTCTCCGTAGGCATAGCTCTTGTCTACGTTTCAGGGGACGATTGTCTGTCGCTGATTGGGTCACACTGTACTGGCTCGCACCTCGTGTCTGAACGCCAGGATGCCATATGCCACGGACGGGAATAAACAGTAGGTCTTTCGGTATCTGTCAGGTTTATGGCCTACATGCTCCGGACCGCGAAGGTGCCAAATGCCGCTAGAGAAGTTTTGTGATAAATGTCTGTACTACGAGGTAGCCATAAACGTGGCCTCTGAGGGGGGGGGGCAAAGATCCCAAAGTCTGACGACATATTCCTATTGACTATGTTGTTTTACTTAGTAACTTCCATCGTAACTCTTTAGCGGTTATTGTGCAACTGAAATGATATAGTGTAAAAAATAATGATGATAAAAAGTTAAATTACTCGATTTTTTGAGTGGCCATCTTTATTTTTTCGAAATTACGCGGTGTAGATCCTTAAACTTCTCATTTACCGATACTTTTAAGCAAGACAATGTAGACTGATAAAAAATAGCTTAAGTAAAACAGGAAAAAAATTATCGACAGACCTTCATAATGGTACCATATTTTCTTTCTTTCTGTCATTATTTCCTTTCTTTCTTTAATTATCATCTTTCCTTCTTTCTTTCTTGCTTTCTCTTTTTCTTCCCTCTATCTCCCCAGCACCGCCTGACCAGAACCCCGCCGCTGTCTCGACCCGGCTGCCCATCGTCCCGGTTTTCTTGGGTAGTGTGAAAGCGAGTGCCCGCGCCCGTGTTCTTGGCCGGTTCCCGTGAGCCTCCGCCAAGAGGAAGCCGGCGTTGTTCCGGCCATGTCCACATTGGCACAGTAACGACGTGTTCGATTAGTGTCTCGGTTGGGGTGGGGAGATTAGTGTGACCTGCAATTAACCCAACATCGTGCAAGTGATTGGATGGCCAATTCGTCTTATAATATATATATATATATATATATATATATATATATATATATATATATATATATATATATATATATGTATATTTGTGTGTGTGTGTGTGTTTGTGAGTGTGTGTGTGTATATACATATGTGTGTGTGTGTGTGTGTGTGTGTGTGTGTGTGTGTGTGGTGTGTGTGTGTGTGTGAGTACGTGTGCGTGTGTGTTATATATATGTGTGTGTGTGTGTGTGTGTGTGTGTGTGAGTACGTGTGCGTGTGTGTTATATATATGTGTGTGTGTGTGTGTGTGTGTGTGTGAGTGAGTGTGCAAGGGAGAAATATATTGAATATGTTACTTGCTAGCCAAGTTTGAAATTATACATTTCCCACAATAAATCCTGTTATTCCAGATACTATCCTTTCACATTTGTTTCCCTAGCCTATTTTTCAACTTTTAGAAAAAAAAAATATTAAAGCGATCACACTGCCTTTTTTAAGCGTAATTCGCCATTCTTAATCATAGTAATAAATGTCCATCATCAGTGTTTTTTAATCTTACTTTTTAAT
>NC_051391.1:54379445-54384445 GCF_015228065.2 Penaeus monodon
CGAGCCACGGGACGCTGACCAGAGTGTCTGCTGTGCTTCCGCTGTGAGGGAGACACAGAAACAGAATGAGAGAGGGGGGAGGGAGAAGGAGAGAGAGAGAGGGAGAAGATGAGTGAGGGTGAGAGGGGAGAGGGAGAAAGAGAGACAGAAAGAGAATGAGAGAGGGGAGAGGGAGAGGGAAAGAGAAACAGAAAGAGAATGAGAGAGGGGAGAAAGAGAGACAGAAAGAGAATGAGAGAGGGGAGAGGGAGAGAGAGAGAGAGACAGAAAGAGAATGAGAGAGGGGAGAGGGAGAGAGAGACAGAGACAGAAAGAGAATGAGAGAGTGGAGAGGGAGAAGGAAAGAGAGAGAGAGGGAGAGGATGAGTGAGGGTGAGAGGGAGGAGGGAGAAGGAAAGAGAGAGTGTGGGAGTGAGAGAAGGGAGGGAATGGGAGAGTGAGAGTAAGAGAATGAGAGGAAGGGGTGGAAGAGGGAGAGAGTGAGAGGAAGGGTGAGAGTGAGAGGAGGGAATGTGAGTGAGAGGGAGAGTGTAAAAGGGAGAGAGAGAGGGACTGGAAAAGTGAGAGGGGGAGAGACAGTGAGAGAGAGAGAGAGGGAGGAAGTAGAAGAGTGAGAGTGAGAGAGGAGGTGGAAGAGGGAGAGAGAGAATGAGAGTGAGAGAGGGGGGTGGGAAGGAAAGAGTGTGAGATTGAGAGGAGAGAGAGAGAGAGAGAGAGAGAGAGAGAGAGAGAGAGAGAGAGAGAGAGAGAGAGAGAGAGAGAGGAAGAAGAGTGAGAGTGAGAGAATGAGAGAGGAGGGGTGGAAGGGATATAAAAAAAGAAGGGAGGGAGAGAAAGAGAATGTGTGAGAGGGGCGAGAGAGAGAGAGAAAGAGAGAATAAGAATGAGAATGAAAAGAGACCGTTAATATCAAGACTTAAAATACTTTCCCCGTAGGACGTTCGGCAATGTGTTCTTGGTCTGAAAGGGGAGATGAGGAAGTGTCGGGGAAGAGGGGAAAAAAGGGGGAAGAAGGATGAGAAATAGGGTGGAGAGGGGATGAAAGAGAGAAGAGAAGGACGAAATATATGGCAGATGAGAAAGTGTTGCGGAAAGGGGAGAAAGAATCGAAGGAAAAATACAAAAGAGGTGAGACAAGAAAGAGTAGAGGTAAAGAAAATTGGAAGAAGATATGAGAAGTAAGAGAAATATAGGAGACCTGAGAAAGATTCGGGAAGTGGGGGAAAAAGCAAAGGGAGAGAAGAAGAAATCCAGAGATGAAAAGAAAACAAAAGAAAATAATTATAGAGATGAGAAAGAGTGAGACGAAAGCAAAAGAAGTGGGAAAAAAAAACAAAGACGAGATGAGAAAGAGAATTGGGTATAAAAGCAAAGGAGAAGAGAAAGAATAAATACGAGGGGGGGGGTAAAAAGTATCCGGATCAAAGGAAGGCGAAATATAAAGGTTTGGGTCAACAAGAGGTTCTATTGGAAGAGGAAGAAGAGAAAAACCAAGGAAGAGGAATAAGGGAATAACCAAGGAAGAGGAAGAAGAGAATAACCAAGGAAGAGGAAGAAGAGAATAACCAAGGAAGGGGAGGAAGACAATAACCCGAGAGGCAGAAAGGTGCTTACTGAGGCATGGCAAGGAGGGAGACGGTGTTGTAGGCGTGGAAGCAGGTCGACCACGTGAAGTACAGGAGGACGCAGATGCAAAGGTAAGGCGGGTAGGACCTCCAGCACAACTCGTGGCGGTCTAGATGAAGCTCCTCTTGGCCGCTGACTCCTAGCTTCGCCCCCGGCAGCTCCTTCGGCGGCAGCTCGGACAAGGGCCAAGTCCCGAGGACTCTGGCGATCCTCAGGAGCCATCGGATGTCTCTGAGGAGAGATCGGGTGGTTTTAGGAGGAAGAACATGGGACGCGATTATGCTCTATAAATATGAGAGAGAGAGAGGGAGAGAGAGAGAGAGAGAGAGAGAGAGAGAGAGAGAGAGAGAGAGAGAGAGAGAGAGAGAGAGAGAGAGAGAGAGTGAAAGGGGAGGATAGAAGTTTTTTCGTGTAACCTGAAACATTATGCTCTGCAATGACCCACACATTCTACATCGTCCACTGCCGTTCGTTTACATAATTAACTGCACACCAAACAACTTGCGCAGAGTCCGGGGAATCGAACAAAGCCAAGAAAAGTTTTTAAAAAATCGCCCTTCGCAGCACTAAATCCTTGACAGCAGCTTCCTCGAAAAAAAAAGTTTGGCCATGGACTTCAATAATAGGAAAACCAGACGACTTCATTCTACCATTAGGAGGTAGCACGCCTGTTTACACTGGTCTACCGACTGCTAATTTCGAAAAAGACCTCTCACTGTTTCGAATATTTCTGTGTCGGTAGGCTTTGAGTCTCCAGAAAAATGCCGTATCTGTGTCTATATACTATGCTGCAAAGTGAACTATTAAAAAGAGGACTGAAGGTGGGTGTGTTACCTTTTCCAAAAGATAAATTGCTTGCCAGTACGTGGCTTAGAGCAATCAAGAGGGACAACTTTGCAATTACGGCTCGATTTAAGGTCAGTCTTTGATTAATACCTAATAATGTGAGAAGGGAGATGGTAAGTTTAATGTATGTAGTAAGTATACATATAAGTAATAAAAAGAGATAGTGTCCAGCATGCGTAGTGATAGGACGTGCTGCCACCGGGAATTTGTACATTTTTCTTTTTTAAGAAGGTAAAAGAAAAAGAAAAACGGAAGTGAAAATGAAAAGGAAAGAGAATAAAAAGCAACAGAACAAAAAAGTAAAGCATTGCGTTGCTGAAGTACAAAGTAGGTAGGTCTAGCTGAAAAAAAAATGTTTTCGTTGCAATCTGTAGATCTCTGTATTCTACAAAGTGCGTTCACATTCTGATTCGGGATTCATACTCTACTGCTATTCTTCTTTCAGTCATGTAGGTTGTATAGTAGTTTAGCAGATAAGGTTGTGTTATTAAACATGAAATAATCCCGGTACCAGTATTGTTCTCCGTGTTTCTGGAAGCAGTTAGTGACTTTATTGGCAAACTATATGCTCAGAATTAATGGTATTGCAATGCCTTTACTCTATTAAATATTAAATGAATTTATTGCCTTTGCAGTAATATATTGGCAACGCAATTGTTTTCAGACTTCAATAATAATAACAATGGGACGAAATAAGACCGAAATAACTTTCCTGTTATTACTTTAGTATAGGAGATACACCAACACTAACGACCCAAAGAGGTAGTGTAGAGAGCTTATACATATGTGGTGTTTCTACAGGCGTAACCTCTGCACCGTAAACTATAGGTGGTTGACAGGGTGTTATGCAATATTTCCAATAGCTGTAGTTCATGTTAGTAAATTTTAATGAAGAAATCTTTTCATTTAAAAAAAAATATGTTGGTTAAAATGAACCTCTAGTTATAAGAAATGTTTTAAATTCAGTATGTTAAGATTATTTAGATTATTAAAAGTTTAGACATTGAAGCCCTCTAGAAAATATTCAAACGCAGGCCTGTTTAAGTTCACAAGACAAATGCTCTTCTGCTTTTATAGGCATAGCTGCATATATGAGTCTTCGCTATATGTAAATTAAAACTGTAAATTAACATATATTGTAGGTTTAAGAGCTGCATTTCACAGACAAACTTCTTACTCTTATTAACACGCAGGTAACCAAGGCTTACACCTGACTCAAAGAGAGAAAGAGAAGAAGAAATTACCTTAAAAAAGAAAACAACTAATTTGTAGATAAAACACATTGGATTGTACCTAGAAATGATGATTCTCTTTTCATTGGTATACTCTTCTATGAGGTTGCCAAGCCAATGTGTACAGTCCATGTGTTCTTGAAAGATGTAGGGGTGCACAGTCTAGAAGATATAAATAATTTCTTCCATTTAAATGATACAAACTTGATGAACTTTTGCAAATTGCTAGGCAGTTTGATTCGCCGTAACAGATGTAATTCTTTCTTTGCTAACTCATATACACTTTTTAAAGGAGATGTAGGTGTCATGTTGTAAATTAAGTATGTAAGCGTTTAGGATTTAACTTCGATATGTGTCCCTTGTGGCTAGCGTGGTAAGCCTTTAAATTCATGATAATTTTTATATTTGCTTGAAAGGATAGCTAAAGTGAGGTTTTATACTTTGATGCCGTGTATTACCTTGAACGTTTTTGTGTGTGAATCGTAGCTTTTTTTCTTAGACTTGACCTATTATGTGAAGGAAACGCGGAAACAACGAGTGGAATATGAGTGTTGCTACACATTTGTCTTGTTTCAAAATTACAATCGTAAATATTTTTTTTCGTTAAAGGAATATGTTTCCATAGTGTATGCTGTAATTTTCCCGTATTACTAAGAAGTCATACAGATTTTTTTATGTATCCATCCTGAGTAAGTTATCGTAGAGTTCTTGAAAAAAACAGGTAATTTTTCGAAATTTGCGAATTGACATACCCAGTCTTTTTATCAAGAGCATTATTACTGTCGTACTGTATATAGCTCTGCACTTAATATCTTTAACAACCATCATAACGACAAATAAAAAGTCTTACTTCATTTACTTGTGATTGTGTAATAACATGGCTTTCTTCACTACGTATTGGAACCACAACATGAAGGAACTACTCGAAATAACACTAATATGAATTATGATAATTACAGAGATTCAGATCAACGATTTAAAATACTGCAAGACCTACGAATGATATAAAAGAGAATAATTATAGAGACTCTGATCAACGATTTAAAATACAGACCTCATTGATATACAAATAATGATTACAGCGACTACACGACCTGACAGTAATATACAAGATATTAGTTACAAAGTTTCAGAGCATCGATTTAAAATACTTCAAGAACGTAAACTGGGAATATTGAACGGTTGATCGTGTTATAGTGTGAACGGAAATTTCGATTGTGTGACGTCACGGTCGATGTGCCTGGTCTTCACGTGAGGTTAGTGACTCCTCTGACAGTGAAGTAACTTGACCTGTTT